>NC_030810.1:108036951-108337479 GCF_001704415.2 Capra hircus | reverse complement strand
TTTTGATACAGCCATGTTGTTCAGTCACTAAGTTGTAGCCAATTCTTTGTGACCTCATGGACTGTAGCATGCCAGGCTTCCTTGTCCTTCGCCGTCTCCCAGAGTTTGCTCAAACTCATGTCCATTGAGTTTGTGATGCCATCCAACCATAAATATATACCAAAAAAGAAGATTATTTACCAAAGTGGAAAAGTGGAAGATAGGTTCTACCAAATTCAGTACAGATGGATTGTGTTAGATGGCAAATTATACCTATTTATTTCACTTGTTTCCCTCTTTGGACAGCTACAATATAGACTTTAAAAAAGATAAGAAAACTGACTTATCAATGGCTTCAAACTGATGAGACCATGGTTCATTATCTTACCTACTTATCTGTGCATACAGAATAACTACTTTCTAAAGTGATCAAAATTGTCCCTACCACCTTTCTTTTTCACATCCACTACCTATTAAAATCTGTTTATAAATTCATATGGGATTCCCCCATACCTAGGACAAAACATGGTAGCGTATTTAAATTCTATAGTAGAATAATTAAATTATGATAACTAAACTGCATTTAGAAAAAGCATTGCATACATGTCATGGGAGAATGAAAATCAATACAAATTGGGGTCAGGAACTTGCAATAATATGTGTGTGTGTGTGCATGTTTTCTGTAGTAAAGAAGCAAAAAAAAAAAAAAAAACACCACAATACTTTCCATTTTCCAGCAAAAATAAATAAAAGCTTAGAGAAGGAAATAAGAATGTATTTTAACCATGTGAAATTCCATTGCTGCTACACTAGTAAGTTGCTTCAGTCATGTTCGACTCTGTGCAACCCCATAGATGGCAGCCCACCAGGCTCCTCTGTCCCTGGGATTCTCCAGGCAAGAACACTGGAGTGGGTTGCCATTTCCTTTTCCAATGCATAAAAGTGAAAGATGAAAGTGAAGTCACTCAGTCGTGTCCGACTCTTAGCGACCCCGTGGACTGCAGCCCACCAAGCTCCTCCACCCATGGGATTTCCCAGGCAAGAGTACTGGAGTGGGGTGCCATTGCCTTCTCCATGAAATTCCATTATGAAAGATTATTTTAGATCACATTTATTGTATTTACTGAATATTAAACCTCCTCTAAAGTTTTAATAGGCAGAAAAAAAGAACCTTTTAAATTCCTTTTTTGTTCAATATGACAACAAACATTTGTCTCTGAGAAATACATCTTTGATATTATAGGAGAAGGAAATGGCAACCCACTCCAGTGTTCTTGCCTGAAGAATCCCAGGGATGGGGGAGCCTGGTGGGCTGCTGTCTAAGGGGTCGCACAGGGTCGGACACGATTGAAGCGACTTAGCAGAAATCACTTAATTATGCTGAGGTATAATTAAGCGACTCTGCATAATTAAGGCCATATATGACAAGCCCACAACAATTATTCTCAATGGCAAAAAACTGAAAGCATATCCTCTAAAATTTGGAACAAGACAAGGTGCTCACTCTTGCCATTATTGTTATTCAACACGTTTTGAAAGTCCCAGTCACAGCAATCAGAAAAGAAAAGAAATACAAGGAATCCAGATTGGAAAGTGAGAAGTAAAATTCTCATTGTTTCAGATGGCACAATACTATACATAGAAAACCCCAAAGATGGAACCAGAAAATTGCTAGAGCTAATCAGTGAATGAAACTAAGCCATGCCATATGGGGCAACCCAAGATGAATGGGTCACAGTGGAGAGGTCTGACAGAATGTGGTCCACTGGAGAAGGGAATGGCAAACTACTTCAGTATTCTTGCCTTGAGAACCCCATGAACAGTATGAAGAGGCAAAAAGATAGGGCACTGAAAAAGGAACTCCCCAGGTCGATAGATGCCCAATATGCTGCTGGAGATCAGTGGAGAAATAACTCCAGAAAGAACGAATGGATGGAGTCAAAGCAAAAACAACACCCAGCTGTGGATGTGACTGGTGATAGAAGCAAGGTCCAGTGTTGTAAAGAGCAATATTGCATAGGAACCTGGAATGTTAGGTCCATGAATCAAGCCAATTGGAAGTGGTCAAACAGGAGATGGCAAGAGTGAACATCAACATTCTTGGAATCAGCAACCTACGATTCACTGGAATGGGTGAATGTAACTCAGATGACGATTATATCTACAACTGTGGGCAGGAATCCCTTAGAAGAAATGGAGCGGCCATCATAGTCTCAAAAGAGTCCAAAATGCAGTACTTGGATGCAATCTCAAAAACAACAGAATGATCTCTGTTCATTTCCAAGGCAAACCATTCAATATCACAGTAATCCAAGTCTATGCCCCGACCAGCAACACTAAAGAAGCTGAAGTTGAACGGTTTTATGAAGACCTACAAGACTTTTTAGAACTAACACCCAAAAAAGATGTCCTTTACATTATAGCGGACTGAAATGCAAAAGTAGAGAGTCAAGAAATACCTGGAGTAACAGGCAAATTTGGCCTTGGAGTACAGAATGAAGCAGGGCAAAGTCTAATAGAGTTTTGCCAAGAGAATGCACTGGTCATAGAAAACGCCCTCTTCCAACAACACAAGAGAAGACTCTACACATAGACATCGCCAGATGGACAACACCAAAATCAGATTGATTATATTCTTTGAAGCCAAAGATGGAGAAGCTCTATACAGCCAGCAAAAACAAAACCGGGAACTGACTGTGGCTCAGATTATGAACTCCTTTTTGCCAAATTCAAACTGAAATTGAAGAAAGTGGGGAAAACCACTAGACCATTCAGGTATGACCTAAATCAAATCCTTATGATTATACAGTGGAAGTGAGAAATAGATTTAAGGGACTAGATCTTATAAGCAGAATGCCTGATAAACTGTGGATGGAGGTTCATGACACTGTACCGGAGACAGGGATCAAGACCGTCCCCAAGACAAAGAAATGCAAAACAGCAAAATGGCTGTTTGAGGAGGCCTTACAAGTAGCTGTGAAAAGAAAAGAAACGAAAAGCAAAGGAGAAAAGGAAAGATATACCCATTTGGATGCAGAGTTCCAAAGAATAGCAAGGAGAGATTTAAAAAAAAAAAAAAAAAAAAGCCTTCCTCAGTGATCAATGCAAAGAAATAGAGGAAAACAATAGAATGGGAAAGACTAGAGATCTCTTCAAGAAAATTAGAGATACCAAGGGAACATTAGTGCAAAGTTGGGCTCAATAAAGGACAGAAATGGTAGGGACCTAACATGAGCAGACGATATTGAGAAGAGGTGGAAAGAATACACAGAAGAACTGTATAAAAAAAGATCTTCACGACCCAGATAATCATGATGGTGTGATCACTCACCTAGAACCAGACATCTTGGAATGTGAAGTCAAGTGGGACTTAGGAAGCATCACTATAAACAAAACTAAGGGAGGTGATGGAATTCCAGTAGAGCTATTTTAAATCCTGAAAGATGATGCTGTGAAAGTGCTGCACTCAACATGCCAGCAAATTTGGAAAACTCAGCAGTGGCCACATGACTGGAAAAGGTCAGTTTTCATTACAACCCCAAAGAAAGGCAATGCCAAAAAGGGCTCAAACTACAAAACAATTGCACTCATCTCACATGCTAGTAAAGTAATGCTCAAAATTCTCCAAGCCAGGCTTCAGCAATATGTGAACCGTGAAATTCCAGATGTTCAAGCTGGTTTTAGAAAAGCAGAGGAACCAGAGACCAAATTGCCAACATCCACTGGATCATCAAAAAAGCAAGAGAGTTCAAAAAAACAGCTATTTCTGCTTTATTGACTATGCCAAAGCCTTTGACTGTGTGGATCACAAGAAACTGTGGAAAATCCTGAAAGAGATGGGAATACCAGACCACCTGACCTGCCTCTTGAGAAATCTGTATGCAGGTCAGGAAGCAACAGTTAGAACTGGACATGGAACAACAGACTGGTTCCAAATAGGAAAAGGAGTATGTCAAGGCTGTATATTGTCATCCTGCTTATTTAACTTACATGCAGAGTACATTATGATAAACGCTGGGCTAGATGAAGCACAAGCTGGAATCAAAATTGCTGGGAGAAATATCAATAACCTCAGATGTGCAGGTGACACCACCACCTTTATGGCAGAAACTAAAGAGGAACTAAAGAGCCTCTTGATGAAAGTGAAAGAGGAGAGTGAAAAAGTTGGTTTAAAGCTCAACATTCAAAAAACGAAGATCATGGCATCTGGTCCCATCACTTCTTGGCAAATAGATTGGAAACAGGGGAAACAGTGTCAGACTTTATTTTTTGGGGATCCTAAATCACTGCAGCTGGTGATTGCACCATGAAATTAAAAGATGCTTACTCCTTAGAAAGAAAGTTATGACCAACATAGACAGCATATTAAAAAGCAGAGACATTACTTTGTCAACAAAGGTCCATCTAGTCAAGGCTATGGTTTATCCAGTAGTCAGGTATGGATGTGAGAGTTGGACTATAAAGAAAGCTGAGTGCCGAAGAATTGATGCTTTTGAACTGTGGTGTTGGAGAAGACTCTTGAGAATCCCTTAGACTGCAAGGATATCCAACCAGTCCATCCTACAGGAGATCAGTTCTGGGTGTTCATTGAAAGGATTGATGTTGAAGCTGAAACTCCAATACTTTGGCCACCTGTATCAATGTCTTGACTCATTTGAAAAGACCCTGATGACTCATTTCAAAATACTCTGAAAGATTGAGGGCAGGGGAGAAGCAGATGACAGAGGATGAAATGGTTGGATGGTGTCACCAACTCAATGAACATGAGTTTGGGTAAACTCTGGGAGTTGGTGATGGAGAGGCCTGGCATGCTGCGGTTCATGGAGTCGCAAAGTATCAGACATGACTGAGTGACTGAACTAAACTGAACTGAACTTAATCAGTGTTATAGAAAAGTTACAGGGTATAAAACTAATAAACAGAAATCACTTGCATTCTTATACACTAACCATGAAATCTCAGAGGAATGAAGGAAACAATCCCAATCACCATTGCAACAAAAAGAATAAAATAAGGAATAAACCTAGGAATAAGCCTACCTAAAGAGACAAAAGACCTGTATGCAGATTATAAGACTCTAATGAAAGAAATCAAAGATTACACAAATGGACGGAGAGATATGCCATGTTCTTGGACTGAAATAATCAATATTGTGAAAATGACTATACTACCTAAAGAAATTTACAGAGTCAATGCAATCCCTGTCAAACTACCAATGGTATGCTTCACAGAACTAAAACAAAAATGTTATAATTTGTATGGAACCACAAAAGACCCTAAATAGCTAAATCAATCTTAAGAAAGAGAAATAGAGATGAAAGAATCAACCTTCCTGACTTTAGACTATACTACAAAGCTACAGTCATCAAGGCAGTATGGTACTGGCACAAAAAAAGACATATAGATCAATTAAATAAGATAGAAAGCCCAGAGATAAACCCATGCACCTATGGACAACTTATCATTGACAAGGGAGGCAAGAGTATACAATGGAGAAAAGACAGTCTCTTCAATAAGCGGTGCTGAAAAAACTGGGCAACTACATGTAAAAAAAAATGCAATTAGAACATTTCCTAATGCCATACACAGAAATAAACTCAAAATGGATTAAAGACTTAAATGTAAGACCAGAAACTATAAAGTTCTTAGAGGAAAACATAGGCAGAATATTCTCTGAAATAAATCACAGCAAGATCCTTTGACTCATCTTCTAGAGTAATGGAAAAAATAAATAAATAAATAAATTGGACATAATTAAACAATGAATTCTGCAAAGCAAAGTTTAAACAAGGTGAAAAGACAACCTTAAGAATGGGAGAAAATAATAGCAAGTGAAACAACTGACAAAGGATTAATCTCTATAATACACAAGCAGCTTATGCAGCCCAGTATCAGAAAAACAAACAACTCAATCAAATAGTGGACAGAAGACCTAAAGAGATACGTCTCCAAAGAAGACATACAGATAGCTAATAAACACATGAAAAGATGCTCAACATTGCTCATTATTAGAGGGACACAAATCAAAACTACAATGAGATATCACCTTACACTGGTCAGAATGACCATCATCAAAAAATCTACAGCACCACAGGAGCGTTGGTTGGCCCTGGATAGTCGCCTCCCCTCCCGCCACCTGCCCCCCCTCCCCGCGCCACTCGCTGGCGGCCACCCCCTCGCCGGTCACACACCGCATGCCTGGTGCTGAACCATTCATGTAGGACCTGCTTCTGGGTTGGGTTTTGTACGCAGCAGAGCAGCTCCCTCACTGCAATCTATTGAAAGTCAGCCCTTGACACAAAGGTTTGTAAGGAAAAAAAAAGAAATTTAGAACAAAGGAATAAAATAATTCAGAAGAGGAAGAAACACTTTTAACAACAACAAAAAAAATGTTTTTAAAAATCTACAAGCAATAAATGCTGGAGAGGGTGTGGAGAAAAAGGCACCCTCTTGCACTCTTGGCAGGAATGTAAATTGATACAGCCACTATGGAAGACAGTATGGAGATTCCTTAAAACACTAGGAATAAAACCAACAAGTGAAAACTGAAAGCAAAAATCACTCAGCCGTGTCTGACTGTTTGTGACCCATGGATTATACAGTCCATGGAATTCCCCAGGCCAGAATACTGGAGTGGGTAGCCTTTCCCTTCTTCAGGGGATCTTCCCAACCCAGGGATCAAACCCAGGTCTCCCACATTGAAGGCAAATTCTTTATGAACTGAGCCACAAGGGAAGCCCCATATGACCCAACAGTTCCACTACTGGGCATATACCCTGAGGAAATCAACATTGAAAACAACATATTTACCCCAATATTCATTGCAGCACTACAATAGCCAGGACATGGAAGCAACATTGATGTCCATTGACAGATGAATGGATAAAGAACCTATGGTATATATATATATATATATATATATATATATACACACACAATGGGCTATTACGTAGTCATAAAAAGGAACACACTTGAGTCTGTTCTAATGAAGTGGATGAACCTAGAGCCTATTATATAAAATAAAGTAAGTCAGAAAGAGAAAGACAAGTATTATATATTAATGCATATATATGGAATCTAGAAAGATAGTACTGATGAACTTATGTGCAGGGCAGCAATGGAAACACAGACATATAGAACAGATTTGTGGGCACAGTAAGGGAAGGAGAGGGTGGGGTGAACTGGGAAAGTAATATTGAAACATATACAACCATATATAAAATAGGTACCCAATGTAAATTTGCTGTATGACACAGGGGGCTCAAACCGAGTGCTCTGACAACCTAGAGGGGTGGTATGGGGGGTGGCAGGTGGGAGGAAGATTCAAGAGGGAGATGACATTTATATACCTATGGCTGATTCATGTTGATGTATGGCAGAAACCTATACAATATTGTAATTATCCTCCAATTAAATAATGTTTTAAAAATTAAAAAGACAAAACAAAAAAAGAAAGTGAAGGAATAGCTCAGAATATCTTGAAATATGCAACTTATATAGAGGAGAGGAGCTATTTCACAGGGAAGAAGGAACCCAAGGAAAAACATAGGAGAATACAGAATGACACTTGAAGCACCAGCAAACAGTTGATTAGCATCAGAGGGCTTAACTAGGCACATATGAGAAATGAATCACAATAATCTTAGAAATAATAATGTCAGAGTGGTAGGCAGAGACTAGGTGATAAATTCTTGCTAACAGAGGCTTCTTGGTTTTATTCCATAGGGCAAGGGAACTCATCGAGGGTATTTCCACAAATTTTCTGGTCATTAGGGAAGACTAGCTCTCCAACTTATTATATTGTCTCAAAACCTTTGCTTAGATTATCTGAGATATTTCAGCAATGATGCAATGTTAGTCACTTCCCGGAGGATAATCAATAGGTATGATGTGCAGGAATGAGCATGCGGGTAAAGAGAGGAGAGTACAGGGAATAATTGCATGCAAATAGGAAGGAGACTCCATAATGAGGTTGTAACCTCAAACAAAAGAGGAACAAAGCGATCCCAAGGAAAGCATAGACATTTCAATATGTAGGTTGAGGTGAGTGGATCAGAAACTGAGACGGGCCACCAAGGACAGCTACAGAGTGTTGTGTTCATGAAATAAAAAGTTGTTAGGAGGAGAGGTAAGGGGAGACAATCAAATTATCTTCTATTTTTCCATGGAACTAGACAATGTTGTCCTAAAAAATAAAACAGCCAATTATTCTACTGGCATAATGGGTTTATTTGAGAACAGCAAGGAACTGCAATTTGGGGTAAACATGCTATAGCAAAAACTATAGGTAAGTCTAAGAAAGCAATGAGAGAAGCATTACTTTGTTGACAAAAAAAGTGGAAGTTGGAAGGGGTTGTTTTGAATGAAATTGCACTGAAGGAATTACACTGAATGTCCATCTAGTAAAAGCTATGGTTTCTCCAGTAGTCATGCACAGATGTGAGAGCTGGACCATAAAGAAAACTAGCACCAAAGAATTGATGCTTTTGAACTGTGATGTTGGAGAAGATTCTTAAGAGAACCTTGGACTGTAAGGAGATCCAACCAGTCAATCCTAATGAAAACCAGTCCTGAGTATTCACTGAAAGGGCTGATGTTGAAGCTGAAACTCCAATACTTTTTCCACCTGATGAGAAGAACTGACTCATTAAAAAAGACCCTGATGCTGGGAAAGATTGAGGGCGGGAGGAGAAGGGGACGACAGAGGATGAGATGGCATCATCAACTGGATGAACATGAGTTTGAGCTAGATCCAGCAGTTGGTGATAGACAGGGAAGTCTGGTGTGCTGCAGTCCATGGTGTCGCAGAATCGGACATGACTGAATGACTGAACTGACTGACACTGAAGGAAACAGAGAGATTAGAAAGGTGCAGGACTATCCATTTGCTGGATTTATTGCTGGACAAGGAGAACTCTTCTTGATGGGGTCTGTAGTTGATGCTTTTCTATAGGGGTCTGTAACTGATAACCATGCAATGTATGAGGACTCTCACTTCAGGCCTCCAGCTCCATTTTAGTTGAGATTTCCCTCCTACACTATTTATGGGAATGTGAATTGGTACATCTACTATGGAGAACAGTATGGAGGTTTCTTAAAAAACTAAAAATAGAGTTACAAAATGATCCTACAATTCTACCTCTGGGCATACATCCAAAGAAAACCAAAATATAAAAAGATACATCATCACAATGTTCATAGCAGCACTATTTATAGTAGCTAAGACTTGGAAGCAACAAAAATATCAACTTAATAAATGTGTATAGGATATGTGGTATAAATAAAATATGTAATGTAATATTACTTAATTATAAAAAACAATGAAACAATGCTATTTTCAAAAAATTGAATGGACCTAGAAATTATTATGCTAAGTGAAGTAAGTCAGAAAAAGACAAATATCGTATGAGCTCACTTGTATGTGGAATCTAAAAAAGAAAAAAAGAAAAAGACCCAAATGAACTTACTTACAGAACAGAAACAGACTCAGATAGAGAAAACAAACTTAAGTTACAAAAAAAGAAAGGGGATGGATAAATTAGGAGGTTGGAATTAACATTTACACAGGTCTGTATATAAAATAAATAACCAACAAGAACCTTCTGGATAGAACAGAGAACTACCAATATTTTGTAATAATCTATGTAGGAAAAGAATATGGACAAAAAAAAAAATGTGTGTGTGCTTAGTCACTCAGTTGTGCCTGAATCTTTGAGACCCCATAAACTATAGCCTGCCAGACTCCCTTGTTCATGGGATTCTCCAGGAATGAATACTGGAATGGGTAGCCATTCCCTTCTCCAGGGGATCTTCCTTCTGGAGGAGGGCGTGGAAACCCACTGTAGTATTCTTGCCTGGAAAATCACCAAGGAGAGAGGAGCCTGGCAGGCTACAGTCCATGGGGCAGCAAAGAGTAAGACACAACTGAGTGACTAATCACAACAAAGTGCATATATAAATACATATGCATGAATCAATGTGGTATACACTTTAAATTAACACAACATTGTAAATCAACTATACTTCAATTTAAAAATGAGGCTTATTCAGAATTCCCTAGCAGGCCAGTGGTTAGGACTCCACACTCTCACTGCTGAGGGCCTGTGTTCAATCTCCAGTTGGGGAATTAAAGTCCTCCAACCTGTAAAAGGAGTATCTCAAGGCTGTATATTGTCACCCTGTTTATTTAACTTATATGCAGAGTACATCATGAGAAACACTGGGCTGGAGGAAGCACAAGCTGGAATCAAGATAACCTGGAGAAATATCAATAACCTCAGATATGCAGATGACACCACCCTTATGGCAAAAAGTGAAGAGGAACTAAAGAGCCTCTTGATGAAAGTGGTAGACGGGAGTGAAAAAGTTGGCTTAAAGCTCAACATTCAGAAAACAAAGATCATGATATCTGGTCCCATTACTACCTGGGAAATAGATGGGGAAACAGTGGAAACAGTGTCAGACTTCATATTGGGGAGCTCCAAAATCACTGCAAATGGTGAGTGCAGCCATGAAATTAAAAGAGGCTTACTCTTTGGAAGGAAAGTTATGACCAACCTAGATAGCATATTGAAAAGCAGAGACATTACTTTGCCAACAAAGGTCCGTCTAGACAAGCCTATGGTTTTCCCAGTGGTCATGTATGGATGTGAGAGTTGGACTGTGAAGAAGGCTGAGTGCTGAAGAATTGATGCTTTTGAACTGTGGTGTTGGAGAAGACTCTTGAGAGTCCCTTGGACTGCAAGGAGATCCAACCAGTCCATTCTGAAGGAGATCAGTCCTGGGATTTCTTTGGAGGGAATAATGCTGAAGCTGAAACTCCAGTACTTTGGCCACCTCATGCAAAGAGTTGACTCATTGAAAAAGACTCTGATGATGGGAGGGATTGGGGGCAGGAGGAGAAGGGGATGACAGAGGATGAGACGGCTGGATGGCATCACTGACTCGATGGACGTGAGTCTGAGTGAACTCCAGGAGTTGGTGATGGACAGGGAGGCCTGGCGTGCTGCAATTCATGGGGTCGCAAAGAGTCAGACATGACTGAGTGAATGAACTGAACTGAACTGAACTGAACTGAACCTGTATAGTGAAGTCAAAAAACAATTTTTTAAAGTGAGGTTTCCTTTATTCTATTTCACAATTTGAATGTATCTTTACTCACCTCTGCTGATGTATATACTTTCGAGTAATCAAACTTCATAGCAGTGAAATATAGTGAAATTTGTTCTTTAACTGAGTGATTATTTCCCTCATCTGCACAGACCTCTTAGAGTATCACTGATGGTAGAAAGCCAAAATATCTTAACTTCTCTGAGCTTCATTCTTCTAATATGCAAAATATTCTTATGGTAGTGTGTCCTACACTCAGTTGAGAAACTGCGTGAAATGCACATATTACCTGTCACATAAAAGGCACACAATTGGCTGAATAGTGAGAACTTGGCTCTTTAATTAACAAGACATGAAGTTTGGGCCATTGTTCTTTGAAGAGCTGATTTGAATTCCTTATTTCTCAGGCTGTAAATCATTGGGTTGAATAGTGGTGTGAGGATGGTATAAAACACAGATATTAGGGTGTCTTGACTTGTTGAGTAATTGGATTTGGGCCTTAAGTAAATGAAAGAGGCACAACCATAATGAACAGTTATCACAATGAGATGAGAGGCACATGTAGAGAAGGTTTTGTATCTTCCAACAGATGATGGGATTTTTAGAATGGCAGAGATGATGTGGATGTAGGAGACCAGGATAAGTAACAGGGGAATAATCAAGGCAAATACACCAAGCACAAAAACGACCAACTGACTGAGGTAAGAGTGATGCGATGCCAGCTTGAGGACAGGAAAGATGTCACAGAAGAAGTGGTGTAGTTGGTTGGAGGAGTGAAAGGGCAGGTGAAATACCAAGGATGTGATGATCTGTGCGACAGTAAAGCCGCAGGCACAGGCAGCAGCCACGAGTCCCACGCACACCCCATGCCCCATGAGCACTGTGTAGCGCAGAGGGTCACAGATGGCCACGTAGCGATCATAACCCATGGCTGCCAGCAGGAAGGAGTGAGAGCAACCTAGAAAGAGGAAGGAAAACATCTGGATGGCACAGCCCAGGAAGGAGATGGTCTTCTTCTGGGCCAGCAGGTCAACCAGCATCTTGGGTACAATGACGAAGGTGTAACAAGTCTCAGAGCAGGAGAGGACACCAAGGAAGAAGTACATGGGGGTGTGGAGGGCTCTGTCCAGCACAATGGTAGAAACGATGATGGCATTGGTGCCCAGCATGAACAAGTACACAAGCAGGAAGACAGCAAAGAGCAGCCGTTGAAGCCCAGCCAGAGATGAGAAGCCGAGGAAGACAAACTCTGTCACTAATGTCTCATTGGCCCACTCCATGGTCACTGCTATACAGGAGAGCCAGAGCCAGAGCCACAGGCCAGGATGCAGGGATGGAGAAAGGCATGGGGAACTCAGCACAAAGTCTGCAGGTGGCAGGCATCTCCAGATATTTGATGGAACTCATTCATTCTCTCCAAAATTGTCTGCCAAAATAAGAATTAAGGCTAAATATGGAACAGAATAATTGACAATCTATGAGCAGACTTTTCCCAAGGCTATAAACATGTTGTCTCTTAAAAGAAGGAATAGGAAATACCTGATTTTTTTTCTGTGTGTCTTAATTACAAATTATTGTGGTTTTTTGCTCACTACAAGCCCAACTCTCCAAAAGTGAAAAATATGGATGGTTAACTTCAGCTATCTGAACTTGATCAGACTATGGAATAAAGAATGAGTAGTGTTCAGGCAGCATGAGCCAAGGGTGGAACAGATAACATTAGTTTAAGCAAGTATTCTTTTTCAGGAAAACGAGAATCACTAAGTTGGTACTTGATGCCATTAATAAAGAAGTATTTATATTAAAAAAAAAAAACAGAGAGACTCGTTAACTGTGGCGTTTTGCAACACTCTTCACTTTTCCTATTATGCGCATGATTGTTCTAATTCACTTCAATCATGTCCAACTCTTTGAAACCCTATGGACTGTAGACCCCAGGCTTCTCTGTCCATGGGATTCTTCAGGCAAGAATACTTGAGTGGGTTGCCATGCCCTTCTCCAAGGAATCCTCTCAACCCAGGAATCTAACCCATATCTCTTATATCTCCTGCACTGGCAGGCGAGTTGCTTTACCACCTGTGCCACTTGGAAAGCCCACTATAGGTGCCTCAGAGAAACACAGAAAAATAGAATGTTACAAAAATAGATAAGAACTTGTTCCAGAGTGTGAGAGAGAATGGGAAAATTGAGCAGTTTTCCAAATTTCAACCCCTGACATAAACCATAGGTTATACATTTCATATATTGATAAGTCAATAAGATTCCGTTGAATAATTTGCTACTAAACACAGTTTGAAAACTGCTAGAAAGGGTTATTTGTAAAGTAATTTTTAGCTCTTATATCTGAAAGTTTTTCCCAGTGTTTCCTACTGGCCAAGCCTAAGAAGTAAGAAAGTATTCTCTGGATGCAAAATAACCTAGCATGTATTGGTTATGTCTCAGTTCAGTTCAGTTCAGTCTCTCAGTCGTGTCTGGCTCGTTAAGACCCCATGAATCGCAGCATGCCAGGCCTCCCTGTCCATCACCAACTCCTGGAGTTCACTCAGACTCACGTCCATCGAGTCGGTGATGCCATCCAGCCATCTCATCCTCTGTCATCCCCTTCTCTTCCTGCCCCCAATCCCTCCCATCATCAGAGTCTTTTCCAATGAGTCAACTCTTGCATGAGGTGGCCAAAGTACTGGAGTTTCAGCTTTAGCATCATTCCTTCCAAAGAAATCCCAGGACTGATCTCCTTCAGAATGGACTGGTTAGATCTCCTGATGAACTATGGACTGAGGTTCGTGACATTTTACAGGAGACAGGGATCAAGACCATCCTCATGGAAAAGAAATGCAAAAAAGCAAAATGGCTGTCTGAGGAAGCCTTACAAATAGCTGTGAAAAGAAAAGAAGCAAAAAGCAAATGAGAAAAGGAAAGACATAAGCATCTGAATGCAGAGTTCCAAAGAATAGCAAGAAGAGATAAGAAAGCCTTCCTCAGTGATCAATGAAAAGAAATAGAGGAAAACAACAGAATGGGAAAGACTAGAGATCTCTTCAAGGAAATTAGAGATACCAAGGGAACATTTCATGCAAAACTGGGCTCGATAAAGGACAGAAATTGTTGTGTCTAGTGCTTATTTATATACTTTTCAGTTTATTTGTATGATTTTATATCATTTTTATTGAAGAATTATTTGCATCTGCTAGCACTTTTTTTTTTTAATTTATTTTTTGCGTTTTCCTAGTCAATAGCAAAGACCCTAAGTTAAATGATTGGAAATTTCTGAAGTTCATTGTATGTATTGCTAGAATCTAAAGGTAATAAGTTTTGTTCTTTCTTAATTACTAGAAACTGGTCCTAAGCTTAGTAGGTATAATTATTTATTTATTTGAAGTTAGTATTAGAATACTCACATACACTTGTTTTAGAGCTCTTTAACACAAATAATAGAAAATTTTTCATCCTGTAACCGAAAATATATTTCTGTTATATATAAGTATAAAGAATGTGTATACTATGTTTATCCCCATTATATACATATATACATTTATACTAATTATATGCTTTCTGTATCAAGAAACACAAACTAATCAGACAGTTTCCCTATAGAATGCTTCTACCTTTACAAATGAATTTCCATCTATTCCACGACACTGAGGGAGTCTCAGTGGTGATCATTGTTTATCCTTGTCATATCACTTTCCCAAGATCTTTCTGGATCTCCTTTCAACTGATCTATATCTAATCCCCATTATGAATCTTAAGTAGACCCCAGAAGTTAAAATGACCTCTAACTTAGAATGATTCTGAAATAATGCCTGTTATCGACCCACTATCTGGGCCACACCCCCCCCCAAAAAAAAAAAAAAAAAAAAAACACCTGGACTACTTGTCCCTCAGATTCGTGAAGGCAACTGATTTCAGTTAAGTGGATTTTTATGTACTGTTAGTATAATCCTATAATCTGATTGAGTTATATGACTGATATATTTGCCTTTTCATGGTGTATGGAGACCCACTGGCACAGTGTATCTGAGAAGGCAGGCCCCTCTGCTCAAGAAGACATCAAAGACCACCACAGTGTATTGTATCAGCACTAAGGATAGAAAGATATACAAGCAGAAGAATAAAAAGATCATCTAGCCAAATACCTGCTGGCTATAAGATTAAGGTAAAAGATCCCTTAATTTGGATTTAGATTTACATTTCCAGTCTAGCTTAGTGTGACTTTGGGCAAAGTTCTTGGATATTCAGTCTCTTTATTTTAAAATCAAAGAGAACAGGGCAATAACTATAATAAACAGTTAGGGTGCATAGAATGTACTTAAGCAGAGGCTCCTTGCATGATATTACACAGGAGATTTTATTTAGACTAGCAGTTGAGTACTGACCCTTACCAGTCTTTTCAACTCATTGATTCCAAGATCTTCCAGGTAGATGACTCTGCAAGTCCCCTTATAATATTCCAGAGCCTATAGATGGAATTCAGGTTATGATCCTTAGAGATGACTCTTCCCCACCTTTATTTTTCTAAGCCCTCAGATACTCCACAGGGATTTTATGTAGTTTAGATTTAAATAGTGATTCTGTATTTGAGGATAGTGTATATCTCAAAAGAGAGAAAATATATATATTTTTAAGATGCAATACTTTTGAGATATTCAAATATTTATCTTTAGGGAAAGTATAAATCAATTAACTGAGAGAAATTATAGGCAGTCTCAGATAGCAAAGAAGTGAATTTTTATATTCTTAAGTACACATGAACATCCTGAATTTGCCTTATTAAAATGAAATTTAAGTTTCAGTTTTCAATTATAGCTAAAATCATACATCCATGAGTAGATGGAAGAAAGAGAACTTGAAATTTGAAAAGCATTGTTTCATTTGATCCATAAGCCAGTCATACTAAAAAACAAAAGAAAGGAAAAAGAGAGGAAGAAATGAAACAAAGAAAGAGGAAGAGAGAGAAAAGAGAGAGAGAGAGAAAGGAAGGAAGGAAACAAAGAAGGAAGTGGGAAAGAAAGAAGGAAAATCTAGTGGAAACAAAAATGATCCAGAGTAATCATCAAGAAAAATTTAGAAAACTATACAGATATAGCTATACTATACAGTATAAAACTATACTATGCATGTTAGTTTTATAAAACTAACATGTTCAGTCACTCCTGGTACCTCAGTTAAAAGCAGACCCTGGTTCTCCTTCTTAACCCTGCCACTTGCCAGAATTGCAGTGGGAGGTCATAAGCACTACCCTTCACCAAGATCTAGACCCCACAAAGCCCCAGACTAACTAGATCATTATTCCCACTTTTGAGCAAGTACCTACACTGCTCTCCTCCTTTCAGCTCAAACAGAAGCAGCTATTCAGTATCTGGAATCCCTTAGGAAAGGAGATTCTTAAGCCAGAGACCAGACCTGAGAAAATAACAGCAAAAGAGAGTGAATCTGCCTTGAGACAGAAACCCTCCTCTATGTCAAAGAAGTAATCTCCTCTATCTAACAGGAACCTGTTTGTCCAGCAAAAGTCTCAGTCTTGAGATGTTCTGGTTCATACAGTTTGAATAACACAGGATGTGGTTATTAGAAGCATTCACTATGATCACTGGACTCCTGAGGCCTGATCTACTACCCTGAAGACTTTTCCTTAAGGTTAATTAGAAGTCAAACTTATGCTAAAAAAAACCAACATTGCCAGTTTTTCAAAGATATCCTTAGTGAGGAAACTGGGGAGCAACAACCATGAACATAATTAGCCCACATCAGAATTGGATGTTCAGTCTATCTCTGATGGATTCTGAAAAAAAAAGAGAGAAAATCACTGCAATCTGATCTATAATGCTGAAGACCAAGTGGATACTTTTCATAGAATTTTAAATCAAAATATTAGCATATTTATCTAGTGATTCTCAAATTTAGTGTTTATAAGAATAAAAGGAGGGCTTAATTACAAATTCATATTTTTATATTCTTGATCATAAAAATTATAGTCAGGAATATTGAGATGATCAAAAAAAACCTAAATTTTTAACAAGTAGTTTTGTATTTAATGGAGCATTATCATTAATGCTTTTTATCTTACAAATAACGCTTACAGTTTAAAATAAATGAAATGTGTGGATAAAAAAATAATTATATTAACCTTCTGTAATAAGTCAGCAGTGGCCACAGGACTCGAAAAGGTCAGTTTTCATTCCAATCAAAGAAAGGCAATGCCAAAAAAGGCTCAAACTACCACACAATTGCACTCATCTCACACTCTAGTAAAGTAATACTCGAAATTCTCCAAGCCAGGCTTCAGCAATACATGAAGCGTGAACTTCCAGATGTTCAAGCTGGTTTTAGAAAAGGCAGAGGAAGTAGAGATCAAATTGCCAACATCCACTGGATCATCAAAAAAGCAAGAGAGTTCCAAAAAAAATCTATTTCTGCTTTATTGACTATGCCAAAGCCTTTGACTGTGTGGATCACAATAAACTGTGGAAAATTCTGAAAGAGATGGGAATATCAGACCACCTGACCTGCCTCTTGATAAACCTGTATGCAAGTCAGGAAGCAACAGTTAGAACTGGACATGGACCAACAGACTGGTTCCAAATAGGAAAAGGAGTACGTCAAGGCTGTTATATTGTCACCCTGCTTATTTAACTTCTATGCGGAGTACATCATGAGAAACGCTGGGCTGGAAGAAGCAGGAGCTGAAATCAAGATGGCCAGGAGAAATATCAATCACCTCAGATATGCAGATGACACCACCACCATTATGGCAGAAACTAAAGAGGAACTCAAAAGCCTCTTGATGAAAGTGATAGAGGAGAGTGAAAAAGTTGGCTTAAAGTTCAACATTCAGAAAACTAAGACCATGGCATCTAATCCCATCACTTCATGGCAAATAGATGGGGAAACAGTGGAAACAGTGTCAGACTTCATTTTTGGGGGCTCCAAAATCACTGCCGATGGTGACTACAGCCATGAGATTAAAAGACGTTTACTCCTTGGAAGGAAAGTTATGACCAACCTAGATAGCATATTGAAAAGCAGAGACATTACTTTGCAACAAACGATAGTCAAGCCTATGGTTTTTCCAGAGGTCATGTATGGATGCGAGAGTTGAACTGTGAAGAAAGCTGAGCACCAAAGAATTAATGCTTTTGAACTGTGGTGTTGGAGAAGACTCTTGAAAGTCCCGTGGACTGCAAGGAGATCCAACCAGTCCATTTGAAAGGAAATTAGTCCTGGCTGTTCATTGGAAGGACTGATGCTAAAGCTGAAACTCCAATACTTTGGCCATCTCATGTGAAGAGTTGACTCATTGGAAAAGACCCTGATGCTGGGAGGGATTGGGGGCAGGAGGAGAAGGGGACGACAGAGGATGAGATGGCTGGATGGCATCACTGACTCGATGGACATGAGTCTGGGTGAACTCTGGGAGCTGGTGATGGACAGGGAGGCCTGGCATGCTGCGATTCATGGAGTCGCAAAGAGTGGGACATGACTGCTACTGAACTGAACTGAATAATTATTAGCCTTCTGAACTGAATTATATTAGCCTTCTGTAGGTTTGAGGCTTCCTTTGCAGCTCAGCTGGTAAAGAATCCGCCTGCAATGCAGGAAACCTAGGTTCAGTCCCTGGGTTGGGAAGATCCCCTGGAGAAGGGAAAGGCTACCACTCCAGTATTCTGGCCTGGAGAAGAGCGACTGAACTGAACTGAATTGATAATCCATGGGGTCGCAAAGAATCGGACACGACTGAGCAACTTTCACTTTTTCACTTTCTGTAGGTTTAATTTAATAATATCATAAAATACATTTTCCCAATTTAAATGTATAGTTTAATGAGTTTTGACAAATGCATATATCTGAGCAACAACCACCCAATAAGGTTCCAGACCATTTCTTCAACCCAGAAGAGTTTCCTTCTTTTTTGTGTGGTCAGCTTCACTGAGTCCTGGCACAAGAGAAATAGTAACCTTGTTCTCTGTTGATACAGGTTGCTCTTTTCTAAAATTTACTGTAAATGGAAACATGCAGATTACTCAGTTTTGCCACATTTTTTTCACCTACCATGTTTTGGAGACATACTGTTTCATAAGAATATTCAATTTTTGTTAATTAATATGGTTGTTGGTTAAAGTATCCCATTTATTAATCATCATGATTTGTTTACTTGTTGACCTGTTGAAAGACATTTAGATTATTTCCCGTTTGAGGCCAATAGGAGGAAAACACCTATGAATATTAGTTTCTATAATCTCATGTAAAACATATGTTCATTTGTGTTTGGTGAGTACCCATGACTAGAAAGGCTTTTTAGTTGTTTATACACTGCCAAACCATTTTCAGAGAGGTATCATGATTAATTCCCGTCAGCAATGTATTCCTATATCAGTGTTTTCACATCCCAGCCAACTCTTGGTGTAGTCAGTCTTTTAAATTTCTTAAGTGTGATATTTTACTTCACTTTGATCAGGTTTTTTCTTGAATATTAATTATGTTGATCATTTTTCATGTGCTTTGGCTATTTGTACATCTTGATTTGTGAAGTATGTATTCAAATGTTTTATTATGTGTTAATTTTTGTTTGTTTGTTTTTCTTTTTTGTCTTTGTATTCAGACATTGTGATCTGAATACGAGTCCTTTATTAGATATATACTTTGTAAATATTTACTCCTACTATATGGTTTGTTTTTCTATTAATCATGCCTTTTTTTTATCGGACACAGCTTTACACTTCTCTGTCAATTTCTCCTGTACAGCAAAGTGAATCAGCTATTCGTATATGTGCGTTAGTTGCTCAGTTGTGTCCAACTCTTTGTGACCCTATGGATTGTAACCTGCCATACTCCTCTGTTCATGTAATTCTCCAGGCAAAAATACTAGAGTGGGTATCCTTTCCCTTCTCCAGAGGATTCTCCCAGCCCTGGAATCAAACCCAGGTCTTCTGTATTGCTGGTGGATTCCTTACCATCTGAGCCACCAGGGAAGCCCTCGTATATCCCGTTTGGGGGGTTTCCTTCCCATTTAGGTCACCACAGAGCATGGATTAGCGTTCCCTGTGCTATACAGTAGGTTCTCATTAGTTATCTATTTTATATGTGGTGTCGAGTGTTATATGTCAATCCCATTCTCCCAATTCACCGCATCACCTATCCCCTCTTGGCATCCGTAAGCTTGTTCTCTACTTCTGCATCTCTGTTTCTGCTTTGCAAGTGAAATCATGCCTTTTATGAACAGTTTTAATAAAATATAATTTTCACACCATAAAATATATACTTTTGAAGTGTACAGTTCAGTGGTTTTCAGTGTATTTACAGAGTTGTCCAATAATCAAATTTATGCAATTACAGATTTGCAGATGTTTTTAATATTCAGTTCAGCTCAGTTCAGTTACTCAGTCGTGTCCAATTCTTCATGACCCCATGAATCGCAGCACGCCAGGCCTCCCTGTCCATGACCAACTCCTGGAGTTCACTCAAACTCAAGTCCATCGAGTCAGTGATGCCATCCAGCCATCTCTTCCTTTGTCGTCTCCTTCTCCTCCTGCCTCCAATCCCTCCCAACATCAGAGTCTTTTCCAATGTGTCAGCTCTTCACATGAGGTGGCCAAAATATTGGAGTTTCAGCTTTAGCATCAGTCCTTCCAAAGAACACCCAGGACAGATTTCATTTAAAATGGACTTGTTGGATCTCCTTGCAGTCCAAGGGACTTTCAAGAGTCTTCTCCAACACCACAGTTCAAAAGCATCAATTCTTCGGTGCTCAGCTTTCTTCACAGTCCAACTCTCACATCCATACATGACCACTGGAAAAACCATAGGCTTGACTAGACGGACCTTTGTTGGCAAAGTAATATCTCTGCTTTTCAATATTCTATCTAGGTTGGTCATAACTTTCCTTCCAAGGAGTAAGCCTCTTTTAATTTCATGGCTGCAATCACCATCTGCAGTGATTTTGGAGCCCCAAAACATAAAGTCTGACACTGTTTCTACTGTTTCCCCATCTATTTGCTATGAAGTGATGGGACCAAATGCCATGATCTTAGTTTTGTGAATGTTGAGCTTTAAGCCGACTTTTTCACTCTCCTCTTTCACTTTCATCAGGTGGCTTTTGAGTTCCTCTTCACTTTCTGCCATAAGGGGAGTGTCATCTGCATATCTGAGGTTATTCATATTTCTCCCAGCAATCTTGATTCCAGCCTGTGCTTCTTTATTGATATAGTCTCAATTATCATTATTTTTCTTATTATTCTTTTTTACTTTATCCTGTCTAATATATGTCTACTTCAAGCTGCAGACTATTTCCTATGCTTTATTATGAAATGTGTGTGTTTGACATTTTCATGCACGTTCAATATTTCCTTATTTAGTACGTTGAAATAACTTTTCAATCCTCATTTAAATTCCTTGACAGCTTCATTGAAAATGTATTGACCTTATATTTACTGTACTATTTCCATTGTGTACATTCTGTTACATTGACTCATGTGTCGATACATTTTCATTTTTAATATAAAAGCATAATTGAAGATTACCAATCACTCAGATTCCTTACTACCCCAGAGGTAACCATTATTTTCATTTTGATGATTTTCTTCCAGTGTCTACATATCTCTTTAATTGAAATAAAATTGAACCACTACATTAGTTCCAGATGTGCAACATAATGAGTTGGTATTTCTCTACAATACAAAACAGTCACTATATTACGTCTAGTTACTATTACCATACAAAAATATTACAGCATAAATAACTATATTCCCTATGTGCATATTTCATCCCATGACTCATTTCTTTTGTTACTGGAAATTTGCACTTCTTGATCTCTGTCACTTATGCCAAATCTCTATTCTTGTGCCAGTACAAGTTGGTCAACATTGTGATACAGTATGCATTGAAATCTGAGTCATCTATTTCTAAATTGTGCTTATATATAGTAAATATTTTATCTCTTCTAAATTATTTTGGTTATTCTATATGGTTTCAATTGCCATATAAATTTTAGAATCAACTTGTCGATTTCTAGAGAAAGGCATGCTGAGATTTATATTGTACTTGGGGCAGGAGGAAAAGGGGATGACAGAGGATGAGATGGTTGGATGGCATCACTGACTCAATGGACATGAGTTTGGGTAAACTCTGGGAGTTGTTGATGGACAGGGAGGCCTGCTGTGCTATGGTTCATGGGGTCCCAAAGAGCTGGACACAACAGAGCGACTGAACTGAACTGAATTGATGACCCAGCAATCCCACTCCTAGGCACATCCCCTGAGGAAACCAAAAATGAAAAAAACACATGTACCGCAATTCTCATTGCAGCACTGTTTACAACAGCTAGAACATGGAATCAACCTAGATGTCCACTGACAGATGGATGGAAAAAGAAGTTGTGGTACGTATATACAATGGAATGTTAGTCATAAAAAGGATGCATTTGAATCAGGTCTAATAAGACAGATGAACCTACAGCCTAGTATACAAAGTGAAGTAAATGAGAAAAAGAAAAATCATACACTAATGCATGTATATGGAATCTAGAAAGATGGTACTGATGAATTCATTTGCAGGGCAGCAATGGAGAAACAGACATAGAGAATAGACTTATGGACACAGAGGTGGAGGGGAGGAAGGAGAGGGTGAGATGTATGGAGAGAGTAACATGGGAACTTACATTAACATATGTAAAATAGATAGCCAATGGGAATTTGCTATATGACTCAAGGAGCTCAAACAGGGGCTCAATAACAACCTAGAAGGGTGGGATGGGGTGGGAGATGGAAGAGAGGTTGAAGAGGGAAGAGACATATGTATACCTATGACAGATTTATGTTGATATCTTGCAGAAAACAGCAAAATTTTGTAAAGCAATTTTCCTTCAATCAAAAAATAAATTACTTAAAAAAAAACACTTTCTAGGTTTGACATAGCTATTCTTCCAAGGAGCAAGCATCTTTTAATTTTGTGGACACAGTCACCATCCACATTGACTTTGGAGCCCAAGAAAATGAAATCTGACACTGTTTCCGAATTTTCCCCATTTATTTGCCGTGACGTGATAAGACCTTTTATTGTTCTTTATATATTCTGAATACAAGAAATCCTCTGTCTGATATGCATTACTAATATTCTCTCCCAATCTGTAATTGGCCATTTCATATTCTTAATGGTGTCCTTCAAAAAGTAAAATATGTTACTGTTAATAGTTTGATAAAATCTAATCTATTTTTATTTTTATGTTTTGGTTTGCACTTCTGTGTTCTTTCTAAGAAAACTTGCATTAGCATCAAAAACAATTTCTCTTAGAATTCTCATTATTTTAATGTTTATACTTAGGTATATAATCACTTCTGAGTTAATTTCCTATATGAAAAGTTTTACATTTATTTCTTTACATGAGTATATCTATTTTCTGGCATTACTCAATGAAAAGATTTCTCTTTCTTCTTTGAATTGTCTCATACCTTTGTTGAAAATCAATTGACCACCTCTATGTAGATTGAGACTTAAACTTTTAAGTTTTGTTAAAACAGTGAGATAGTGGCATTTACTGATATCTAGTTTATCCTTATGACTAAGGCATGCTTTTTGCTTATTTGTTGACCATCCCAAGTTTTCTATGATGTTTTCTGAATCTAGCTGGTTGGATCTCAAACATCTCCCAACTGCAAGTGAGTTATAGGAACTGTGTAACAGACTCCTTGTAGGTAATTGTTTAATCTTATAGAGTTTCATATTATGCCTAAGCATTTCAGTATGCAGCTCATTATGAAAAGGTACCCATATGGATATTTATGAAATTCTTCCTCTAAATTGACCCAACTCCTTGGTATTTTGCACCACAAAATATAGCCACTTTAGCCTCCCAAAACTCATTTCACTTTCCTTAGCTCAGCAGTACTACTGTGCTTTCCTTGGATTCTTTCTGTAAAATGGAAATAGTATTACCTTGGGTTTCCT
The DNA here is from genome assembly GCF_001704415.2 of Capra hircus. Lineage (NCBI taxonomy): Eukaryota > Metazoa > Chordata > Mammalia > Artiodactyla > Bovidae > Capra > Capra hircus. Next base: position 108,313,452 of record NC_030810.1, on the reverse strand, counting down.
AGGTGGTGCAGTGGTCAAAGATCTGCCTGCCAATGCACGAGACACAAGAGACATGGGTTCAATCTCTGGGTCAGGAAGAGTCCCTGGAATAGGAAATGGCAACGCACTCCAGTATTTTTGCCTGAAAAATTCCATGGCTAGAGGAGCCTGGTGGGCGACAGTCTGTGGGGTCACAAAGAGTTGGACATGACTGACTGAGCACACGTTGTCTTACCTGATGGGGTTATTATAGACAAGCTAATGAATAGATATGATAGCTGCATAGTGAATGTTCAAAAAACTGCTATTAGTATTAGATTTGCAGTATGAAAAATGGGTAGAAAGGATGGCTTAGTGTTATAGCCCTACAGCCCTGTAGAGCTCAATTTAAATAATTCTTGCTCCTTAATATCTGTCTTTTTCTCCACAGAAGTCAGATAAACACTGGAGCAACAAGACTTCTTCTTTTTATTAGCCCATATCACACATACATCAATTGAGAACCTTATATTTCTCATAATTAGAAATTAAAACAAGAAATTCATGATTTCTTCTCTCTTTACATAGAACAAAACTCTTGAATTCTTCAGGAAGAGGAATATTCCTGGAAGGAATAGATGTCTAAGGGCAGTTTTACAAGTCTGAGACACACTGTTTTTGCTGCTGGATGTGAAAATCATGCTACCCCTTATTAATGTTACAGCACCTTGTAATTACCCTCTTTTAGCCTTCTTTGTCTTCTGGAATTCTTTTCTCTCTCTCTCTCTCTCCATCTTCCTCTCTAAATACTGTTATTTTCAGACAGAAGACAGTATACTGTTTTAAACTTTATAAGAATAAGGAAATCACCTGAAACAATTGCAAAATATCCACAGGCTCCATGTCAAATATTTCTAATTCAGAGTATCCTGAACAGAACCCAGCAATAGGCATCTTCACATGCATTTCAGAATGCTCAAGTCTATGTGGTCCCAAAACTACTATTATCATGTTCTATGCCACCCTCATCTTTGTGAAGTCTTCCTTGTCAAACAGTTATCAAGTACCTGGAACATCATCAATATTTAAAACATACTGATTTAATAAATGAATTAGTGGATGTATAGATGAATGTCACATTGAAAAATGTATTTAAGAGATGAATCTAGCAGAGAAGTGTAGAAAAATAATTTGTGCTCTCTCAGAATGCAGACATAACTAAGAAACATAAAGCAGGAGAGATAGAGAAAATATTATCTGGCTTATTCTATTAGCAAACTTGAAGGAGAAAGAGGAGGCTACATGAAAATTTTTTTTTAAATGGCATTTACTTAATTCTTCAAAAAAGTCCATTTATATCCAGATTCTATAAGGCTAATTAATAATTAAGGGCTTATTAGCAAGTGAAAACTTTAGTCAAAATAAATTATATATTAAAAAACATAGTATGCAAACTATATATCTCCTATATAAATCAAGTAAAGTAAATAATTTATTTGATTTATTTTTACAAGTTATATTAATGCCAAGAATCCAAGGGAGTAACTCCCTCAAAGGCATTTATCCCCTGGAGTACCCTAACTCTATAAGACCCAAGGATTTGTTGGAGCTTCTGCCATCAGGAACACAGAGCAGCTAAGACTGCATCTGTCCACTTAGCTCTAGCTCATCTAGAAAGCAGAGGTTTCTTTCATCTTTAAAGACTAATCTTAATGCCTAGATTTTCCTCCAGCCAGTTCTGGAAAAATATACTGCATGATGTTCTCACGAATTTCTCCATTTCTCTCCTTCTTTATACTTTGATGGGATATACAGGATAAAGAAAACTGAGATGGTGCCAGAAGTCTGTAAGTGCTTCATTTGTATTATAGTCGTAGAACAACTCTCCTCTTTCAGCAATATCATCTTTCCATCAAACTGTACAAATATATTGGGAATCAAAGAAAGATTCAAATGCAGAAGGGCTGGTGAGAACCATGCACAAGTGCAGTGGGTCATAGGATCAGGATCCAGAGAGAAACGCAGGGACAGAAACCATATGTGGAAGGCAGAGATCCAGCTTTAGAAAGTACAATCTGAATATGGAGAAAGACTAAAGTTAGAAAAATATTTTAAAATAGAAAACAAAAAGGGGCTTCCCTGGTAACTCAGCTGGCAAATAATCCCCCTGCAATGGAGGAGACCCCAGTTTAATTCCTGGGACAGGAAGAACCCCTGGAGAAAGGATAGGCTACCCACTCCAATATTCTTGAGCTTCTCTGGTGGCTCAGATGGTAAAGAATCTGCCTGCAGTACGGGGGACCTGGGTTCGATTCCTGGGTTGGGAATATCCCCTGGAGGAGGGCATGACAACCCATTCTTGCAATCTTGTCTGGAGAATCCCCAAGGACAGAAGAGCCTGGCAGGTTGCAGTCCATGGGGTTGCAAAGAGTTGGACATGACTGAGCAACTAAGCACAGCACACAAAAAACATAAATATTCTTAAAATGACTTAAGGTAAGAAAAATAATAAGGAAATGCCTGAAGAGCAGGACAGATATACACTTTAACAAAAAGGGGAAAAATGTATCTGCTGTATTGAAAGTGGAAGAATAAAAGTTAGGCGTAAATGGAAGTGTGAAAAATGCTGCCTGTGTGAGGATCACAGGGAGTAAAGAAGATATTGATCAATTTCCTACTCCAGTAGTGCATAAGCACACAGTACAAAAGAAATATTGAAAATATTAAAAACAGGATTCTGGTTAATTAGAAGATACAGTCTTGCGGTGGGTAGTTTAGGATAATTGGGATACAATCTCACCTTTGCTGTTAAGTAGCTATGCAACCTAGATCTTCACATTTTACTTTTTTGGGACTCCATTTCTTTATAACATGAAGGGGTTAAACTAGATACTAAGAGCTAGCACATCGAATACTAATGTCAGTTAGAAACATAGCTGTGAACATTTGGTACTCACAAAAATGTTTTGTTTCTGCTATTACTATTACTGCCATTTCAGATGAAAACCTGAGGCACATGAAAGCAATTTCTACAAAGTCATAAACCTAGTAGGTGGCAAAACCATGTTCCCAGTCTAGGCAGTCTAGCTCCATAGCCTACACACTTCTGGCTTCACTATGCTTACATTCCAGCAAATGATCCCAAAACAGACTGACAGAGAAGTAACTGCACATAGTAATCAAACCTCAGAACTACTCAACAAAGCCTTTTAGGAGATAAATATTAACATGGGGTTTTGAAGGACTGATGAACATGAATTGTGATGGTTAAAGGATTGTGAGAAAAAAAGCGCAATTTTTTATTGGCAAAAAGATAGAAATTTATGATGTGTGATGATGTAGACTAGCTAAAAAGTGATAAAATGATAAAATCTGATAAAATGATAAAATCTGATAAAATGACCTGAGATAGTGATTAGAACAGATAATTCAAGATAATCATGGGGAAATAAGAGAACTAAGAATTTAAGAGAAAAATAAGACCCATAAAAGGATATGATAATTTTATTCCAATAACAACTCTGTCATTTTTTTTTTTTTAAGAATGAATTTTCTTGTATCTTCAAAGAACAAATCAAGACCAAAGAGTGGAAGTTTTAAGGAGCCATATTTCATCTCACAGTAAGGAGACTGGCCAATTAAGCCATCTAGCAAGAGAACAGTCTGCTTTGTGAGGTAATAGACTCCTTATAACTGGAACTTGACTACTGTGATTGGACAACACATATTTATAAGGTTTATAGACTTAGGTGCAGATTAGGAAAGAAGACTCCAGTTCAGTTCAGTCGCTCAGTCATATCTGACTCTTTGTGACCCCATGAACAGCCGCACACCAGGCCTCCCTGTCCATTACCAACTGCCGGGGTCCACCCAAACCCATGTCCACTGAGTCAGTGATGTCATCCAATCATCTCATCCTCTGTCGTCCCTTTCTCCTCCTGCCCTCAATCTTTCCCAGCATCAGGGTCTTTTCAAATGAGTCACTAGTGTAAAGGTTTTAGAATTATGTTATTTCCAAATCAAATCACAGGTGTCCCACAGAAAATGGTGAGGCTTTTTCTGAGAACATTATGGAGGCATCAGAGATTGAGGCAGTGGTCAAGAGAGTGAAGGTATCAGCCCAAGAATGGCCATGCTCTGAGCATGACTTGAGCTTTAGCTGGATTCTTAATCCCAAATTACCATGACAAGAGAAATCCCAATATATGAGATCATTCTAAGCCCATCTCAAAGGTTTCACAACTAATCATAAGCAAATAAATCTCAACACTTTAGTATATGTAAGCAAGCAGTATTTGTCTCAAGTATATGAGGGACTAGAGAAATGACTTTTCAATTGTTTTTTCTAGTTCATACTTTCATAAAATTACTTTGAAGATAGGTGATTTCCAGGACTGTCGCTCTCATGTGGGTTAAGCAAATGGTTTAATCTTTTTGAAATTCAGTTTCCATAAACTCACAGGTTTAGATGAGATGACTTTAAGATCGCCTCTTGATTTAACACATTACGTATGAAGCTTTTATGCCGATAAGAAGACAGAGAAATGGAAACAACTTACAAAAATGAAAATAATGTCTTCAGATATCATTGAACTGGGGATTTTCTTATGCCACTCCTCCTCAAGCCTACTGCTTTCTCCTTGCCCCTTGATCAATGTGCTTAACTTGTTTGTTACTCATTTTTTCAGATCAGTATTGTCAGTTTTGTAGAGAAACACAGACATGGTCTATTCTGGGGCATTCACTTTTTTTTTTTTTTAAGATCTAATATTTTATATATATACATTTTTTTTACAGTATTTTATTTTACAATACTGTATTGGTTTTGCCATACATTGACATGAATCTGCCACGGGTGTACATGAGTTCCCAATCCTGAACCCCCCTCCCACCTCCTACCCCCACCCCATATCATCTTTTGTCAAATTCATTCTTTTGCCAGTTGCAGAATGTCTGAGTCTGATTTGCAGTGACCAATGAAAAGGCAGAACCAGAGCATGATCACCGAGTTCATCCTTATAGGCTTCTCTAACCTAGGGGATCTGCAGATCCTTCTATTCTTTATCTTCCTCCTGGTCTACCTGACCACTCTGACGGCCAATGCCACCATCATGACGGTCATTCATCTGGATCGGGCTTTGCACACTCCTATGTACTTCTTTCTCTTTGTCCTCTCCTGTTCTGAAACCTGCTACACCTTGGTCATTGTACCAAAAATGCTGACCAACCTGCTTTCCACAGCTCCAACTATTTCATTATCTGGGTGTGTGGCCCAGCTCTATTTCTTTGTGGGCTTGGCCTGTACCAACTGTTTCCTAATTGCCGTAATGGGCTATGATCGCTACGTTGCCATCTGCAACCCGCTCAACTACACACTCATTGTCAGCAGAGCCACCTGCACACAGCTGGTTTTAGCCTCAAGCTTCTGTGGTTTCCTGATCTCTGTGGTTGTCAACGTCCTGGTGTTTAGTGTTCCCTTCTGTGCCTCCAATCGGATCAACCACTTCTTCTGTGACATTTCCCCTGTCATAAAACTGGGCTGCACAGACACCAACCTGAAGGAAATGGTCATCTTCTTCCTCAGCATTCTGGTGTTGCTGGTTCCCTTAGTGCTGATCTTTATCTCCTACGTCTTCATTGTTTCCACCATCCTCAGGATTTCCTCAGTAGAGGGGCAGCGTAAGGCCTTCGCCACCTGCGCCTCCCACCTCACAGTGGTCATTGTCCACTATGGTTGTGCTTCCTTTATCTACTTGAGGCCCACATCCCTGTACTCCTCAGATAAGGATCGGCTTGTGGCAGTGACCTATACAGTGATTACCCCACTACTTAACCCTCTTGTCTATACACTGAGAAATAAAGAAGTAAAGACAGCTCTGAAAAAGGTTCTCAGTAGGTACTTGCTTTCCAAAACTGTATAAGTTGCTATATCAGGAAAATTATATTCACGAAAGTATCCAGGATATGATGCCAATAAACATAATTTTTGTTTAAAAAAGAAAACAAGGAAGAAGGTAGTGTTATTTTTATTGGAAAGACCTTTCTGTTTACCCTCTCTTCACAGTACAGTTTGTACCATTTGGTCTTCAGAAAGTTATGTGAATGTGGCAACTTTCAAAGACCCAATCCATGCTGTTATTGAACATTTAAAATGTCAATTTTCTCATAAATACTATAAATACTGCATTATTTCTCTGAGAATGCCCAGTCTGCTAATATTCTTCCTACACTGAAGGAAACAGTAGAGAATGTTGTTTAAATGTCTGAATGCTTTGGTATATTTTTTGAGGTAAAAGCAATATTTACAATAAAAATTATAGGCAAAAAGAAGAATTCATTTATGGAGAGATGAGTTCCATGAGGCTAATGGTAAAGCAGAAAACATGGATTTTGGAATCATAAAGACCTAGGTTTGAATATTGATTTGAATCATTGTCTAGCCAAATGCCATGGGTCACACTTAACGTTTCTCATGGTCAGTTATTCCCTATGTAATGTGACATCTTTAATGCCTTCTCATTTGGGCTTTGTAAGAACTAAAGGAGTTAATAGATGCAAAACAACTTGGTGCTCTTCTGACAGAAAGCATTAAAAATTGCTAGTTTTTCCCCACCTCCCTTCATTTTCCTTTCTTTATTCCATAAACTAGAATTGCAAAAACATCAGTTGCAGGGTGAAATTGAGTTGACCATCCAAGAGTTCTTTTGTGAATCTGTCAATATGAGCAAAGTATTAAACTAGGTATTGTAGGAAAAGAGTAATAAACTATGGTTCCCTCTTTCTTTCATGCTTCACTATAAGAAATAACCAAATGGTAATCACCTAATATAGGTGAATTACACTTATTTGCATGACTATTTTTGTGGATTTTGTTAAAGATGCGTGTCAATAAAGCAACATAATTTTATATGAACCTAATTTCTAAAGTGTTCATTTCTCAGCCTTCCAATTGAGCAGCACGTAATAGGAGCTCTTACTTGGGTATGTGGATGGGGGTAAAAGTTGAATGGTCACATAACATAGATCTAAAAATAAGTTTCCTATGTGAGCATGTACCTATAACTTAAATTATATAAAATGGAAATAAATAAAACATTGTTTACAGAAGAATTAAATCAGGAATGCCCTATGGTATATATAGCTTGTCTTTTTATGACTGGCTTATTTCACTTAGAGAAGGGAGAGTTGTTATTTAATGGTTACCATTTCAGACTTGAAAAATGGAAGCGTCCTGGAGATCTGTTTTATAACAATGTGAATATAGTTCATACTACTGAACTACACACATAAAAGTGGATAAGATAGAAAATTTTATGTTATGTCTTTCTTACAATAAAAATAGGTCTTGTTATGTGTCAGCAGGTTATGTTATGGTTTGCTGTTTTGAGCTAGGCTCAACATAGTAACTCTGCTTCAAGTTTCACATTCGTTGGATTTGACCATTTTGGATAGGTTGGAATTAGATTTGCATCAGTTATTTTCATTCCAGATACCAGGTCTAAAAGGACTGGGAGAGTTCATCTAATGCTGGTAGTAGAAAACCTGCAATGCATTTTAAAAAAATATTTATTTATTTTAATTGGAGGCCAATTACCTTACAATATTGTAGTGGTCTTTGCCATACATTGACATGAATCAGCCATGGGTGTACATGTGTTCCCCATCCTGAACCCCTCTCCCACCTCCTCCCAATCCCATCCCTCAGGGTCATCCCAGTACACCAGCCCTGAGTGCCCTGTATCATGCATCCAACCTGGACTAGTGATTTGTTTCACATATGGTAATATACATGTTTCAATGCTATTCTCTCAAATCATCCCACCCTTGCTTCTCCCACAGAGTTCAGAAGTCTGTTCTTTACATCTGTGTCTCTTTTGCTGTCTCGCATATAGGGACATTGTTACCATCTTTCTAAATTCCATATATATGCATTAATATACTGTATCAGTGGTTTTCTTTCTGACTTACTTCACCCTGTATAATAGGCTCCAGTTTCATCTACCTCATTAGAACTGACTCAAATGCATTCTTTTTAATAGCTGAGTAATATTCCACTGTGTATATGTACCATAGCTTTCTTATCCATTCATCTGCTGATGAACATCTAGGTTGCTTCCATGTCCTAGCTATTGTAAACAGTGCTTCAGTGAACATTGGGGTACATGTGTCTCTTTCAATTCTGGTTTCTTCAGTGTTTATGCCCAGAAGTGGGATTGCTGGGTCATATGGTAGTTCTATTGTCAATTTTTTAAGGACTTTCCATACTATTCCATAGTGGCTGTATTATTTTGGGTTCCCACCAACAGTGTAAGAGGGTTCCCTTTTCTTTGCATCTTCTCCAGCATTTATTGAAAAAATGTGCAATACATTTTTTGATCAAGTGGCTCAGATGGTAAAGAATCTGTCTGTAGTACAGGAAACCTGGGTTCAATCCTTGGGTCTGAAAGATCCCCTGGAAAAGGGAAAAGTTACCACTTCAGTATTCTCGCCTGGATAATTCCGTGGACAGAGGAGCCTGGTAGGTGACAGACCATGGTGTCTCAAAGAGTCAGACACAACTGAATGGCTAACAATACTTTGAAACTGGCAAACTATCCCTCCGCCTATCTTCATTGGCTAACATAAATCCCAGTCGGTTCAGTTCAGTTGCTCAGTCATGTCTGACTCTGTGCAACCCCATGGACTGCAGCACATCAGACTTCCCTGTCCATCACCAACTCCCAGAGCTTGCTCAAACTCATGTCTGTCATGTCAGTGATGCCATCCAACCATCTCATCCTCTGTCATCCCCTTCTCCTCCCACCTTCAATCTTTCCCAGCATCAGGGTCTTTTCAAATGGGTCATGTTTTTGATTCAGGTGGCCAAAGTATTGGAGTTTCAGCTTCAACATCAGTCATTCCATTGAACACCCAGGACTGATATCCTTTAGGATGGACTGGTTGGATCTCCTTGTAGTCCAAGGGACTCTCAAGAGTCTTCTCCAACACCACAGTTCAAAAGCATCAATTCTTCAGCTCTCAGATATTTCTATGATCCAAATCTCACATCCATACATGACTACTGAAAAAAACCATAGCTTTGACTAGATGGACCTTTGATGGCAAAGTAATGTCTCTACTTCTTGATATACTGTCTAGGGTGGTCATAGCTTTTCTTCCAAGGAGCAAGCGTCTTTTAATTTCATGGCTTCAGTCACCATCTGCAATGATTTTGGAGCCTTAGGAAAGGAAGTCTGTCACTGTTTCCATTGTTTCCCCATTTATTTGTCATGAAGTGATGGGACCAGATGCCATAATCTTCATTTCTTGAATGTTGAGTTTTAAGCCAGCTTTTCACTCTCCTCTTTCACTTTCATCAAGAGGCTTTTTAGTTCCTCTTCACTTTCTACCATAAGGGTGGTGTCATCTGCCTATCTGAGGTTATTAATATTTCTCCAGGCAGTGTTGATTTCAACTACCTTTTATCCAGCCTGACATTTTGCATGATGTACTCTGCATATAAGTTAAATAAGCAGGGTGACAATACACAACCTTGATATACTCCTTTCAAAATTTGGAACCAATCCATTGTTCCATGTCCGGTTCTAACTGTTGCTTCTTGACCTGCATACAGATTTCTCAGGAGGCAGATAAAGTGGTCTGGTATTCCCATCTGTTTAAGAATTTTCCAGTTTGTTGTGATCCACACAGTCAAAGACTTTGGTGTAGTCAATAAAACAGTTGATGTTTCTCTGTAACACTCTTGCTTTTTTGATGATCCAATGGATGTTGGCAATTTGATCTCTGGTTCCTCTGCCTTTTCTAAATACAACTTGAACATGTGGAAGTTCTTGTTTCACATGCTGCTGGAGCCTCACTTGAAGGAAGCATTACTTTGCTAGCATATGAGATGAGTACAATTGTGTTGTAGCTTGAACATTCTTTGGAGCTACCTTTCTTTGGGGTTGAAATGAAAACTGACCTTTTCCAGTCCCCTGGCCGCTGCTGAGTTTTCCAAATTTGCTGGCATAATCAGTGCAACACTTTCACAGCATCATCTTTTAGGATTTGAAGTAGCTCAACTGGAATTTCATCACCTCCACTAGCTTTGTTCATAATGATGCTTCCTAAAGGCCCACTTGACTGTGCATTCCAGGATGTCTGGCTCTAGGTGAATAATCACACCACCATGGTTATCTGGGTCACTAAGATCTTTTTTTGTGTAGTTTTTCTGTGTATTCTTGCCACCTCTTCTTAATCTCTTCTGCTTCTTTTAAGTCCATATCATTTCTGTCCTTTAGGTAGTTCCATCTTTGTATGAAATGTTCCCTTGAAAACTCTAATTTTCTTGACAAGATCTCTGGTCTTTCTCATTCTATTGTTTTCCTTATTGTTTTGCATTGATTACTGAGGAAGTCTTCTTTATTTCTCCTTGCTATTCATTGGAACTCTGCATTCAGATGGTTATATTTTTCCTTTTCTCCTTTGCCTTTAGCTTATCTTCTTTTCTCAGATATTGTCTCCTCAGACAACCATTTTCCCTTTTTGTACTTCTTTTTCTTGGCATTAAATCCCAAAACCAAGCCCAAAATTCTGTGGTTGAGAATTATACTCTGCATCTAAAAGCAGCAACTGCAAAGTCACAGAGCAAAAGGGAAAAAGAGCTCTTGCTGAAAATTTAACCTACAACAATGAACTATGAACTACCTTTTTTCCTATCCCAATATGTTTTTAAATGAAGATTTAACTTTTCTTCAAATATGGTGAGGACAACATATCAGGAAGCAATTGCCATTGGAAGGATAGTTAATTGCACACAATTCCCAAGGGAAGATAGGACATGCCATGTTTAGGACAAGAGAACAGTGTAAGAGCCTGAAAAAGCAGACAAGTAGGCTTCCCAGATGGCTCAGCGGGTAAAGAATTCAGCTGCAATGCAGGAAACACAGGTTCTATCCCTGGATCAGGTAGGTGCCTTAGAGAAGGAAATGGCAACCCACTCTAGTATTCTTGCCTAGAAAATCCCATGGACAGAGGAGCCTGAGAGACTACAGCCAAAGAGATTCACAAAGAGCACATTAACTCATTAGGGGCTATGGACTCTGTATTGATTAGTTTGCATGTGAAAGACTTGCTCTAAAGAAAGTCCTTTGTTATCTCCAGGAATTGGAAAATTCTAACCCTAGTTAGGAAGAGCAGTTCCTCCTTGATAATTGAGTCTCCAAAAGGCCATCCAGGCTGATCAAAGAAGTCAAAACATCTGACACAGAAACTAGAAAATATAGTTAATATGCAGTGTTATGTCAATATTCTAAATCTTTTGGCTTTGAATATAAACTTTACAGTCAGTCTTGATGTCCCACAAAATAACTTGCTGGAATTTTTACTGGGATTGCATTAAATCTACAGAACAGTCTGAGAAGAACTGATGTCTTAACAAAATTCAGTCTTCCTATCCACATAGATTATTCCTCCATGTACTGAGATTGTCGACTAACAAATTGGCACTTGCCAAGAGCATTGCCAGCACCTGAACAACAAGGGCATTTACCATCTGCCTCTGTGGAGACTGATTCCTGTGTTGCTGTAGCTGTTGACCTTAACACCCCTGAGGGAGTTCAGGGTGAAGTGAGGCACTTGTTCTTCAGGGAATCTTGTGGAACATGTCTTTAGATATTTTCAGGAACTGATTTCATGATCCCAATCTTTGCATCTCTTGATATCTAGAAAAGCACTAAATCCCTTCATCAGCTCTTCATGACTAGCAGAAAATCTTGTAAAATGAGTGCTTAATTGCATTGAACTATCCTGAACTACCCCTTCCCAAAAATCACATATTGGTCTTCCCCCACTGCATTTTTGGAGCAACCTCTCAGAACTAACTGAGGTGCTATCTCCAGGGCTGCAGTCCTTATTTTGCACCAAATAAAACTTAACTCACAATGCTCAAGTTGTGCATCTTTTTTTAGTTGACAAGATCTTTAATATCTTTCACTAATATTTTATAATTTTCCTCATAAAGGTCTTATACATATTTTGTAATTTATCCTTAAGCATTTCTCTTTTTAGCTGCTAATATAAATGATTTATATTTTTAATTTCAAATTCCAATTTTCTATTGCTGATATATAGAGGAAAGTGAACTTTTGTATAGCAATGTTGCTATAATCTTGCCTTTTTAGTTTCAGGAGGGTTTTATGTTTTTCGTTTTGGTTTGTTGTGGGGTTTTTTGACTTTTTTTTTTTTTTTTTGCCTATTCTTGAGAGTTTCTTTGTAGGCCATCATGTCATCTATGTATTCTTGAACATCTAAGTACTCTTGTACATCTAAGTACTCTTGCCTGGAAAATCCCATGGATGGAGGAGCCTGGTGGGCTGCCGTCCATGGGGTGGCGAAGAGTCGGACACGACTGAGCAACTTCATTTTCAATTTTCACTTTCATGCATTGGAGAAGGAAATGGCAATCCACTCCAGCGTTTTTGACTTGAGAATCCCAGGGACAGGGGAACCTGGTGGGCTGCCGTCTATGGGGTCGCACAGGGTCAGACACAACTGAAGTGACTTAGCAGCAGCAGCAGCATGCCATCTATGAAGAGAGACAGTTTTATTTCTTCTTTCTTTTGACTTTTTCCTTCTGTTTTTATTTTTGTAATTTCTATATTGCTGTTTTCCAGAAGCTGAATCTGGATTTGTTTCTGAAAGATTCTTAGAGGCACTACCAATTTAGATGCTCTATACATTAAATCCAGAGCTGAGGTTTCTTGAGTTAAGTGATCATGCAATTTTGAGATGCAAATCAGAATGAGGGCCTACCAATTACAGCCTCTCATAAGTGAATCTATTTTACCACCCCGACCATATCTCCTGTCAGCCTTGAGACAACTCCCATCAGAACCTCCCACAATGAGCTAAAAGATGGGCTTAATTCTGTTTTATGTTTATCTTAAGGTGTCCTTTCTCAGATTCCCAGTTTAGAGTAGATCTACTGTTTGACTCCCTATTTTGGTGGGTCCCAGTCCCATCACTTCATGGGAAATAGATGGGGAAACAGTGGAAAAAGTGTCAGACTTTATTTTGGGGGGCTCCAAAATCACTGCCAATGGTGACTGCAGCAATGAAATTAAAAGACACTTACTCCTTGGAAGAAAAGTTATGACCAACCTAGATAGCATATTTGAAAGCAGAGACATTACTTTGCCGACTAAGGTCCGTCTAGTCAAGGCTATGGTTTTTCCCGTGGTCATGTATGGATGTGAGAGTTGGACTGTGAAGAAGGCTGAGTGCCGAAGAATTGATGCTTTTGAACTGTGGTGTTGGAGAAGACTCTTGAAAGTCCCTTGAACTGCAAGGAGATCCAACCAGTCCATTCTGAAGGAGATCAGCCCTGGGATTTCTTTGGAAGGAATGATGCTAAAGCTGAAACTCCAGTACTTTGGCCATCTCATGTGAAGAGTTGACTCATTGGAAAAGACTCTGATGCTGGGAGGGATTGGGGGCAGGAGGAGAAGGGGATGACAGAGGATGAGATGGCTGGATGGCATCACTGACTCGATGGACATGAGTCTCAGTGAACTCCGGGAGTTGGTGATGGACAGGGAGGCCTGGCATCCTGCGATTCATGGGGTCGCAAAGAGTCGGACATGACTGAGTGACTGAACTGAACTGAACATTAATTTCTGTCTGCCTCATCCTGTGATTCCCTCATATCACTAGCTGGATTTGTAATTACATCCAGATAAATAAATGTCCTTGATGTAAAAGACATTTTTAGTCCTTCATTCTTCTCAGGATTCTTACTTTCTCTCAGATTTTGACCTAGAAGTTCCTACAATGCTTTCAGCTGATAAATATGCAATAAGGAAATTTTTTAAATGTTCCCCAGCAATTTCAGTTGTTTTCAGAAAGAGCATTTGTTTAAATAACCAGAGTAGTCAATAGAAGAAATAGAAATTCTCAGCAATCCTCTTCAGTCTTTTTTCTTTGAATATCCTAGGTTTAGTCATTCAGTAGTTTCTACTTAGCTTTCTTATTCTCAGAATTTTTATTCATAACTCATTAGTCATATCTTAGCTCTGGTTACGTTTAAGAAGATCTTCACTGTGAGGTGCTCGTCTTTCTAGCTATGCTGTCTCTTCACTGACACATGCTTCAGTTCAGTTCAGTTCAGTTCAGTTCAGTCACTCAGTCATGTCCGACTCTTTGTGATCCCATGAATCACAGCACGCCAGGCCTCCCTGTCCATCACCATCTCCCGGAGTTCACTCAGACTCACGTCCATTGAGTCGGTGGTGCCATCCAGCCATCTCATCCTCTGTCGTCCCCTTCTCCTCCTGCCCCCAATCCCTCCCAGCATCAGTCTTTTCCAATAAATCAGCTCTTCGCAGGAGGTGGCCAGAGTACTGGAGTTTTAGCTTTAGCATCATTCCTTCCAAAGAACACTCAGGACTGATCTTTAGAATGGACTGGTTGGATCTCCTTGCAGTCCAATGGACTCTCAAGAGTCTTCTCCAACACCACAGTTCAAAAGCATCAATTCTTCGGTGCTCAGCTATCTTCACAGTCCAAATTGAAGAAAGTAGGGAAAACCACTAGACCATTCAGGTATGACCTAAATTGAATCCCTTATGATTATACAGAGGAAGTGTGAAATAAATTTAAGGGACTAGATCTGATAGATAGAGTGCCTAATGAACTATGGACTGAGGTTCATGACACTGTAGAGGAGACAAGGATCAAGACCATCCCTGTGGAAAAGAAATGCAAAAAAGCAAAATGGCTGTCTGGGGAGGCCTTACAAATAGCTGTGAAAAGAAGAGAAGTGAAAAGCAAAGGAGAAAAGGAAAGATATAAGCATCTGAATGCAGAGTTCCAAAGAATAGCAAGAAGAGATAAGAAAGCCTTCCTCAGAGATCAACGCAAAGAAATAGAGGAAAACAGACTGGGAAAGACTAGAGATCTCTTCAAGAAAATTAGAGATACCAAGGGAACATTTCATGCAAAGATGGCCTCAATAAAGGTCAGAAATGGTATGGACTCATGCTTCAGTATGCCTCTTACTACACACAGTTTTGCTACCCTGATATAGCAGATGGATTCATGTAATTTATTTATCTTTGTATCACTGTAATATTTAACAGTGCTTTCCAAAGCACAACACTCAAAAAATGGTCACTGAATAAAAGTCATTCCCTTATAATAATTCCTTTAAGGGAGCTAATAAATCCAGTTGTTTGACTTTTTATTCAGTATACGCTTTTTCCAGTAGTCATGTGCAATCTGACAGTTGGGCCATAAAGAAGAATTTATGCTTTTGAATTGTAGTGCTGGAGAAGACTCTTGAGAGTCCCTTAGACAGCAAGGAGATCAAACCAGTCAATCCTAAATGAATCAATACTGAATATTCATTGGAAAGACTGATGCTGAAGCTGAAGCTCCAATACTTTGGTCGCCTGATGCAAAGAGCCAGCTCATTGGAAAAGCCCCTGGTGTTGGGAAAGATTAAGGGCAGGAGGAGAAGGGGATGACAGAGGATGAGATGGTTGGATGGCATAACTGACTCAATGGACATGCATTTGAGCAAACTCCAGAAGATAGTGAAGGACAGAGAAGCATGGCATCCTGCACTCTGTAGGGTTGCAAAGAATCAGATGTGATTTAGTGACTGAGCAACAAATTGGGTATAGAAGCAAGATACAGCCTACCAGTGTAATCCCCCAAAGTGCCAAACATACCTACATTCACCAACCTCTGCCTTCATGTCTTATGCTTTATCAAATCAACCTTCAAGTGAATCTGCAGGTTGGTGAGCTTGGTTTCTCTTGGCATATCAGTGTTTTGTAAACTTTCTATCTGAAAGCAACTCCCTTATGCCAAAAGAATTCTTATTTACATTTTTCATTCTTTGCCCAAATAGAATTTTTTCAATCTATATTATTGTCTTCTGATATTAGATAAGATGTTCTTGTCCAAGTTTAGTCATTTATCTTTTGCTTTAGCTTTCCTTGTCTCAGAGGGCCCCAGTTCTTGGAATCCCAGAAGGCTATAAATACTCTCCAACCTAATTACAGACTCTGAATTGGCATATGAATAGAGACTGGGCTAATTTCAGCTTCTTATTTAAGACTTAAAAAGGTTGACACCTCTAAGTGTCCAAATAAACCCATTATGAAATGTTTCAGCACACTTTTTTCCCAGTCACTTACCCCTTTAGGACAGATGACATTACTTTTACAAGTAAACTTCTACTGCTGCCTCTTTCCACGTTCAAAAGACCTACAAGTCTGAGTCCTCAAATCAAAGTCATATGTCAACTTCCTTGATCATTTGAATGTAAGTGGGTAAGTGTAATCTCTCTATCAGTTACTACCTGAAGAAGAAACTGTTTTCCACCAAGGATCTCAGATTTGAATGCATTTGCACCATAGTTTTTAGTATTATGAAAAAGATTCTATACCAGAGTCAATTTTTCTAACAAAAATATATGCTATTTTTCTTAAAACAAAACAAGCTTTTTACTACTATTGAGTCTGCATATACACATAAATGGAAACATATATACACATATACCATGCCCTATATGAAATTTAAAAACTGAGAAATCCAGCAATAAAAGTAACTAGGGGGCAGGAAAGCTCATCCTCATAGGTTTATTTAAAAAAATAATTGGGGGAATAATAAAAATATTATGAATAATATGGATTATAGTAAAAGAGCAAAGCAATTATTTTGTTTAGAGTCTATTATGTGTTCCAAACTGTGGTGGAGGCAGCAGATCATTTGGGATATATTGTTATGGGTCCCTTTCCCCAAAGAAACAATCTGCAGAGGGATATGATATAGATAAATGGATGATAATTAGATAGATAGATAGAAAATAAGAGATATAAATTACTTCTAAAAATACAAAGGACGGTATCTAACCCATACTCCATATCAGTATGATTTTAAGATCTCTAAGTGTTATGAAGAGAATGAGCATTTATATGTATTCTAGTAGCCAGAGAAGGTGTATTGAAACACATGGGACATGACAGGGATTTGGATATAGAAAACAACAATCTATATAGGTATGTGAAATAGCATGAGAGAAAATATAAAAGCAGTAATATGATTGGGGCCAAGAGTGAAGGCTTCCTTAAATATAACTAAATTCTTATTTGAATTACTGAAAGAGAAGCTGGTGATTTAGCAGGAAATTGAAAACAGTCTGATTCACAAAACTGTGGTAAAATTAAGCAACATCTTGTTTTTTCCTATCTTTGAATCTTTGAATATATTTACCATATCTTTAACTTACCAATTTTCTTATTCCCTTTGTTCTTTTGTTTCATGCTCCTAATCTAAGGCATAGAAATAATAAATTTCAAGTATAAAATTTGATAATTTAAGAACGTTAGGTAATTAAAATTGGACTATTCTAGAAAATTCAGAAATAGTAAAATGAGTTTTACTTAAACAGGCAGCATGAGATCATGCTTTAGTCTCTTGGAAAAAGTGTAGGGCAGATACTCTTCCAGCAAGGTAAAGAATAGATGGCATAAAATGTGATAGGAAGGAAGTGGTTTAAATGTTAGAAGGCATACAGTGATATATGTCAATTATATCTTAATAAAACTGAGAAAAAGAATTTTGAAAATACATAAAAAGTAAATGTAAGGAAATAAAACTACCCATGATTGTCCTACTTCTGGAAATAACACAAGCAATATTTTATTTCCTTCCAACATTCATCTCAATATGCCTATGTATATTTTATATATATGAGAGATGGTATAGAAATAAAATGTGATTCTACTTTAAAATACAAGTTAGAAGACTTGGATTCTGGTACTGGCTCTGTTACTTCAGCATATTATTTATTACTTTTATATTCTATTGAGGTCAAAAAAATTTTAGCCCATGATAAACTAGAAAATATACTACATGCTAGGTATTCAGCTATTAATAAAAACTATTACCTTTGCCTATTAAAAGTTTGTAATCTAGAGAAAGGCAAACATAAGGAGATGAGCTCAACTCCTTACATTGAATGCGGAGATAAAAATGTTCACAGGTCACTCTGCTCAGGAGAGGGTACTTAGTGTCCCTGCATTAGCTACAGAAGGGAGACAAAACACTTGTGCTATCAACTGGGTTGTGAAGGACAAACTGATGTAGCTTACATAAAGCATCTTGTTTTCTGCCATGTCTGATATAAAGGGAACGAGTTATGTTAGCAGGAATGTGGAGCCATCTAACTGAAGGAACCATGGCAGGATGAATAGTGAATGTACCCAGTGAGTCACATCAAACAACTCTTTGTATTTTATAGCCATTAAAGTAGCTAACAAGCTTGATGATGTTGAGTGCTGCAGGTACTAAGTCTGATTTCTCCCGAATTTTTTAACCTGACTCTCAAAATTGAAAATGACTAGGGCTCTGGATGACTTAAGACTACAAGATAATGTGAAATCCCTGAGACAGTCTCTTCTCTTTTCCTTCACCCTAACACTTTTTGGCTATTGAAGACTCAAGGTGCATTACTGTTGCTCCCTTCCTTCCTTCCATTATCCTAGCTTCCGTCTTCCTACTGACTCTATACGTTGTCTATGCTAGTTTGATTATGATGGATACTTGAGCATCAAAGTAGCTGCATTGGTAGAAAAATGAAAAAAAAATGATAGAGAATAAAAAATAGATTAAGATTTTTGAATATGGAAACTTCATAACAGAAATATTTTCAAAATTGTAACAGGGATAGTGCAGTATCAAGAATAGGAGATATGGAAACCAAAGGATACATGTAAACAATGCAAATGACATAAGCCCATGGATGAGGGTATCCACCAAAGTTGCCTAAGAATTTTCTCTTTGTCATTTCAAAAGCCCAGAGTACCATAGTGCTTAACAAGTTAGAAATAAAGATGAAATTAAAATGGATTTTTGTTATTTTATTACAAAATATTGATCATATTTTGCAATAAAATTGTTTACAAGTGATAGCAACATCTCCCTAAATTAAAGCACTTATTATTAAATTACACTATATAAAATTAAATAAAGGCAATGTTTAGTAAGTTCCTGAATTATTATTATTATTATTATTATTATTATTATTATTATTATTTGCTTTCAACAGGCAATTACAACTGCTTTCTTTCATGTTTTAACTGAACTATGAACTGGTAGAAAATTTTCAAGGATGTGATACAGAGAAAGAGTTGAAGAGATGGTGCGTTTCCAGAGGCAAATCTGCCACCACAAAGTGGTTGATCAGTCTCTGAAAACAAAAGTGCCATAAATAGCCTCATTCATAAGGGAATATTAGAAATGAGTTTACTAATCACAGAATGAGAAATCCCCCTTTTTCTTCAATCACCACTCCTATCCCAACTCCTCTAACGTGCCTTCTGACATATCAAATGATGACTTGGATTGTCTGACTGTTCTCAGATAAGAATTGTTGCTGAACTTTAAAAAAATATTAATCCTTAAGCTTGCTTTTATTATCATAGCTGTTCACTGGTTGTATTTTGGTCACTGACTTGTGCTTTCCCTACCTGCCCCCACCCCAGCAGGCCATCTACTGTGACTGCCAGTTATCGGAGGACAGGCGTATTAATAATCTTCTGGGCAAACAGATGTTATAAATGGCATGCTGAATTCAGAAATGTGAATGCTTCTAAAGCAATTGTTTTAAAATAATAGCATTATTTTTGGAAGTAGCAAGGTTTTCCTTTGTTTGGATAGTAGCTAAAAAGAGATGGAAATATTCTAACCTACATAAAAGTGAAGTATATTTAGGATCATCAAATTTTAAAAGCTTATTGTTAAATATTTAGAAAATATATCAGAAAGCAAACACAATCAGCTCTAATATTATTATAAATATGACTTTGTGTCTTGCTTTTCCTCCTGTTATATTAGGAGAATTTTCTAATGTTCTTATGTACTCTTTGGTAATATCACATGGTACCTCTTTCAATCTTTGTATATTTCTATAATATAGCTAATCATTCTCCTATTTTGGAGGATAATATTTTTAAATTATCAAAAGGAATATCTATGCTTAGACAGGTTGAGAGAGAGAGAGATCTTTCAATACTCTAGGTCTGAAAATATAATCCTTAAAGGGAAGGCATTGGGGGAATATTCTTTGTACAAAGATACTTATCATTTTCTCTCTCCAAACTCATTCACAAAAGGAAGTTATTCAGATGCAAGGTTTCAATAAAACCGCTGTGGTTACACAGTTCATCCTGGTGGGGTTTTCTAACCTGGAGGAGCTCCAAGTGCTGCTTTTTGTCACCTTCCTCCTTCTGTACTTGACCATCCTATTGGCCAATGCAACCATTATGACTGTTATCTGCTTCAGCAGGACTTTACACACTCCCATGTACGGTTTCCTATTCATCCTTTCCTTTTCTGAGTCTTGCTACACTTTCGTCATCATCCCTCAGCTGCTGGTCCACTTGCTTTCAACCATCAAGACTATCTCTTTCATAGCCTGTGCCACCCAGCTGTTCTTCTTCCTTGGCTTTGCATGTACCAACTGCTTTCTCATTGCTGTGATGGGATATGATCGCTATGTGGCAATTTGTCACCCCCTGAGGTACACACTTATCATGAACAAAAGGCTAGGTTTGGGGTTGGTATCTCTGTCAACAGTCACAGGTTTCTTTATTGCTTTGGTGGCCACCAATCTCATATGTGGCATGCATTTTTGTGGCCCAAACAGGGTCAACCACTATTTCTGTGACATGGCACCAGTTATTAAGTTAGCCTGCACAGACACTCATGTAAAAGAACTAGCTCTGTTCAGCCTCAGCATCCTGGTAATCATGGTGCCTTTTCTGCTAATTCTCATATCCTATGGCTTCATCGTTAACACCATCCTGAAGATCCCCTCGGCTGAGGGCAAGAGGAAAGCATTTGCCACCTGTGCCTCACACCTCACCGTGGTCTTTGTCCACTATGGCTGTGCCTCCATCATATACCTTCGGCCCAAATCCAAGTCTGCTTCAGACAAAGACCAGTTGGTGGCAGTGACCTACACAGTGGTTACTCCCCTACTTAATCCTCTTGTCTACAGTCTCAGGAACAAGGAGGTGAAGACTGCACTGAAAAGAGTTTTGGGAATACCTGTGGCAACCAAGTGACCTAATGAAACGTTGCAAAATTAACTAGAGAAGTCATAGAAGTCAAAGGCATGAAAATTTCTTTGTCTTTTCATCAGTTCAATCATGATACAGATATTATTTCCAATGACTAAGAACACTGTTGCCTTTTTCTTTTCTCCTATTTCAGAAGAACTGCAAATCAATCTACATGGTAAATTATCTGATGCCTGTTCCTTTTCTTAAAGACGCATGTGGTAAAAAGGGAAAAACATAAAATTTTTTTCAAGGGAAAACACAATACTCAAAATGAAAGTTGGCTAAAGATTGCTTGTCTAGTTAGATAGAGAGAATGGGATGTGAAGTTATTAGAAGCATCCTATCTAGGACACCAGCATTCACCATATAGCACCATGTATCAAGTTCTATGAAAAGTAGAAAAATCAAGATGAATAAATTGATAATTTATGGAGGTGTAAAAGTGAGTAGGTAGAAACATAAAAAATGAAAATAAAATGATGAATCAGATCTATTAAAAGAATTTGAATAAATAATCATGTATACCAAAGGACAAATATTTATTTCTCTGGAAAAAAAAAATGGACTAAACAACTTGAGAAGAAAGAAAAGGAAACTTGAACTAGATTTTAAATGAGGAACAAGAGTTCAATCCAAAGAAAATGGATTTTTCAGTGAAAAAAAAATTGGTTGATGTTATCAACGTTGTAGATTTTCTTCAAAATTTAATACTAGAATTTTTATTCTGTTAGTTAGAAATTAAATATATTTCACTTTTCGTTTGTAGTTTTTCTTTGTTTTTATAATGATTTTTTTTCCAGCGGATTAGTTTTTTTAATAATGAACTTCAGCAATAATAACATCTTTACATTTGCTAATACAGAGGAACATAATACATACTATGGAGAGGCAGAAGTGGCCCTAATATTTCAATTAGCCGACTCTTCGATGGTCATAATGCAAAACTTACATGTATCTAATACTTTATTATAACATTTGAGCAGCAAATACTAAACAATTGATTTTAAATTTCAACTCTATTGATTTCAAGCCATATGATTTGAAATAAAACATTTCAAACTATTGAAACTGATGTGCCCTAAATTTTTTTATCTGGACAACTGAGATTTTTTTTGAGTGAATATGAGGATTATATAATAAGAACAGTGTTTCTTGTTGGGAGAATCAATTGCTCTGAATTAGACCCTTTATCTAGCCCATACTAGAATAAAAATATCCTAATTTGTTAAAATTATAGTGCATCACACAAAGGAAAAACTATGCTATTGTTAATTATGTGACTGTGAAAATTATATACTAATAAGGAAAATGTTCTTATAATGCAAGTTGACCAGCATCCTCTATTCCCTCTATAAGGCATGCTGGCTGATTCCCATGGCACAATAAACACTCATGGCTATTAGTTTCTAGTGTACCTGCTGCATATTTCAGCTCTCACAAGTTAAATCACATATGTTTGTTCTCAAGACCATCTATGATGGTTGTATTCATTATAGTACTTACTCAACTTGAGAAATATAATTTTGTACCATGTAGTTTGGGGAAAAATGATGCAAAAAATGATTATCTATTTCTAATACAAGGTTGAATGTTTTGGAAAGATTAAATATGAGGAAAAATCACAGAATAAAACAAAATCATAAAAATCTAGAATCATTATTTAGATTTTAGATTATTTTGCAAGTGTCTCTAAGTTCCTGTTCATTGAGAGGGTGGGATGATTTGGGAGAATGGCACTGAAACAAGTACAATATCATATAAGAAACGAATCGCCAGTCTAGGTTCAATGCAGGATACAGGATGCTTGGAGCTGGTGCACTGGGATGACCCAGGGAGATGGTATGGGGAGGGAGGTGGGAGGGGGATTCAGGATTGGGAACACGTGTATATCCGTGGCAGATTCATGTTGATGTTTGGCAAAATTAATACAGTATTGTAAAGTAAAATAAAGTTAAAAAAAAAAAACACCTATGGGCTGTCTTATACTAGATGTGCTCTGAAGAACTCCAATCATGTAGTCTATTAATTAAATACCTTAACCCTAAATGAAAATATTTTAAAATATTTATATATTTAAGAATTTTGAATTAAAATTTTAAAATATTTAAGATTAAATTCAACAGTTGAGGTGGGAGACATGTATATAAAAACTACCAAACATTGTTGAAAAATTAAATAAAATTTTAATAAATGAAGAGGTATCTATGTTATGGGTTGGAACACTCAATACCATTAGCTCAGAGCTAACTCTGAGCAAATAGATCTATAGATTCAGGATAATTCCTATCAACTCCCAGAAGATTTTTCTATAAAAATTGACAAACTAATCATAAAATGTATATAGAAAGGAATCAAGATAGCCAAAATAATTGTGGGGAATAAAGTAAAATGTAAAATGTATGCTTTCTGACTTCAAAGCTTAATCTAAATATTCAGTGATCTAGAAAGTATCACACTTATCTATAGTTAGACATATAGACAATGGGTAGAACCCAGAGTCAGAAAATATACACTTCAAAAGGCACCATTATGAAAACATAAAAGAACATCACACATAGAGAAAAATAAATTTGCAAAACATATCAGATGGGCTTTCTATCCAAAATAAACAAATAATGTTTACAATTAAGTAATAAGAGAAACATGGCATTTGAAAAGTGGGTGAAGACTTTCAGTAGCACACCTGAGTTCTTCCGTCGTGTCTGACTCTTTGCAGCTCTATGGACTGCAGCCCTCCAGGCTCCTCTCCGTGGGATTCTCCAGGCAAGAACACCGGAGTGGTTTGCCATGCCCTACTCCAGGGGATCTTCCCAACCCAGGGATTGAACACATTCCCTTATGTCTCCTACATTGGCAGGCGGATTCTTTACCACTAGCGCCACCTGGAAAGCCCAACTTTTGGTAGATGTTTCATCAAACTATATTAGCACATAATAGACACATGAAAATGCATTTAAGATCATTAGTAACTCAGTTGTGTCCAACTCTTTGTGACCCCATGGACTGTAGCCTACCAGCCTCCTCTATCCATGGAATTTCCCAGCAAGGACACTGAAATCTGTTGCCATTTCCTTCTCCAAGGGATCTTCCAACACAGGGATCAAACCTGAGTCTTCTGCACTGGCAAGTGTATTCTTTACCCCTGAGCTACCAGACAGACACTAAAAGGTGCTGGTAGGGATAGAGACTGAAACCTTCACGCATTGGTGTGGGAGTGTAAAATTATGCACATTTTTGTAAACAGTTTGACAGCTTCGTCTACAGGTAAGAATAAACTTCAGTTCAGTCACTCACTCGTGTCCGACTCTTTGAGACCCCATGAATCGCAGCAAGCCAGGCCTCCCTGTTCATCACCATCTCCCGGAGTTCATTCAAACTCATGTCCATCGAGTTAGTGATGCCATCCAGCCATCTCATCCTCTGTCGTCCCCTTTTCCTCCAGCCCTCAATCCCTCCCAGCATCAGAGTCTTTTCCAATGAGTCAACTCTTCGCATGAGGTGCCCAAAGTACTGGAGAATAAACTTACCAAATGGTATTTCTAGGAATACACCAAAGATAAGTGAATACTATCTACACAAACACTTTTATGTGAAGGTTCATAATAGCATTACTCATAATGGCTAAGATAAGGAAATGGTCTATCAATTTCTAAATAAATTTATGGATAAACAAAGTCAGGTATAGCCATAAAACTGTATACTATTCAGCAATAAAAAGAAATGAAATATGGTACCTACTACAACAGAAATTGCCTCCAAAAACATTATGCTAAGTATAAGTAGGCAAGTACAAAGGACTACCATATCTGTACAAAATGCCGAGGAAGGAGAATTCTGTATCAACAGAAAGTGGATTAGTGGGATGAGATGGGAATAAAAGGGGATTTGACTGCAAATATGCTAATAATTGGATAACCATGATGGTGTGGTCATTCACCTAGATTAGAGTTAGACATCCTGGAGTGTGAAGTCAAGTGGGCCCTAGGAAGCATTACTATGAACAAAGCTAGTGGAGGTGATGGAATTCCAGCTGAGCTATTTAAAGACATAAAGGAAGATGCTGTTAAAGTGCTGCACTCAATATGCCAGCAAATTTAGAAAACTCAGCGGTGGCCACAGGCCTGGGAAAGGTCAGTTTTCATTCCAATCCCAAAGAAAGGAAATGCCAAAGAATGTTCAAATTACCATGCAACTGTAGTCATTTCACTGGCTCAAAAGATTATGCTCAAATCCTTCAAGCTAGGGTTCAGAAGAATGTGAACTGAGAACTTCCAGACATACAAGCTGCCTTTAGAAAAAGTAAAGGTACCAGAGATCAAGTGGTCAACATCCACAGGATCACAGAAAAAGCAAGGAAATTCCAAAAAGACATCTCCTTCTGCTTCATGTTTCATTGACTATGCTACAAAGAGTCGGACACGACTGAGCAACCTCACAACTTCACAGATACGCAGATGACACCATCCTTATGGCAAAAAGTGAAAAGGAACTAAAGAGCCTCTTGTTGAAGGTGAAAGAGGAGAGGGAAAAAGCTCGTTTAAAACTCAACATTCACATTTGGTCTCATCACTTCATGGCAAATGTGTGTCTGTTAGCCACTTAGTTGTGTCTGATCCTTTGTGACCCCATGGACTGTAGCCCACCAGGCTCCTCTCTCCATGGGATTCTCCAGGCAAGAATAGTGGATTGGATTGCCGTTCCTTCTCCAGGGGATCTTCCTGACTCAGGGATCAAACCCAGTTCATTGCAGGCAGATTTTTTACCATCTAAGCTATAGGGAAGTCCCTTTCAAGGCAAATAGATGGGGAAAAAGTGGTAACTATGACAGGTTTTATTTTCTTGGGCTCCAAAGTTACTGTGGATGGTGACTGTAGCCAAAAAATTAAAAGAGGCTTGCTCCTTGGAATTTCTTCCAAGCTATGACAAACCTAGACAGCATATTAAAAATACAGAGACATCATTTTGCTGACAAAGGTTCATATAGTCAAAGCTATGGTTTTTCCAGTAAGCTCCAATAATTTGGCCACCTGATGTAAAGACTTGAGTTGATTCACTAGAAAAGACCTTGATGCTGGGAAAAATCAAAGGCAGGAGGAGAAGGGGATGACAGAGGATGAGATTGTTGGATGGCATCATTGCCAACTCAATGGACAGGAGTTTGAGCAATCTCCAGGAAATGGTGAAGGACAGGGAAGCCTGGAGTGCTGAAGTCCATCAGGTCACAATAAGTCAAGAGTCACACACAAATGAAAACTGAACAACAACAACAAATATACAAGCAAACTATTTTCTTAAGTCACCAGAATCATCCCTTCTACCTTTTGTTTTCTCTTCATTTACTCATCTTCATCTGTATTTATAGATACATGTACAATTCCTATGCTTAATTTAAAACATGATCTGTTGAAAGAGTAGTTGAATTCTTACACATAAACTGCCTTTAGAAAAAACATTGCATGTGAATTATGAGACATGGAAAGCAAGACAAATTGGAGATGGGATTGCAATAGCATTTTCTGTTGTAAGAAAGAAAAAAAATATATAGGCTACCTTTGATTTTCTAGTCTAGCAAGAGTAAATAAACACAAATAGTTGATAATTGGGGAAAACAAGAATTTTTATAATTTATTTATTTTTTAATTGATGGATAATTGCTTTACAGAATTTTTCTGCTGTCTGTCAGACATCAACATGAGTAAGCCATAGGTGTATATATGTCTCCTCCCTCTTAACCTCCCTCCCATCTCCCTCCCCATCCTACTCCTCTAGGTTGATACAGAGCCCCTATTTGAGTTCCCTGAGACATAGAGAAAATTTCCATTGGCTGTCTACTTTACATATGGTAATGTAAGTTTCCATGTTACTCTCTCCATACATCTCATCCTCTCCTCCCATCTCCCTGTGTCCATAAGTCTGTTATCTATATCTGTTTCTCTATTGCTGCCCTGCAAATAAATTCATCAGTACCATCTTTCTAGATTCCATATATATATGCATTAGTATATGATATTTATCTTTCTTTCTCTTACTTACTTCACTCTGCATAATAGGCTCTAGGTTAATTCACCTTATTACACCCAAATGCATGCCTTTCTGTGGCTGAGTAATATTCCATTGTGTATATATACCACTACTTCTTTATCCATTCATCTGTTGATGAACATCTAGATTGTTTCCATGTTCTGCCTAGTGCAGATAGTGTTGCAATGAACATTGGGGTACATGTGTCTTTTTCAATTTTGGTTTCCTCAGGGTATATACCTAGGAATGGGATTGCTGGGTCATATGGTGGTTTTATTCCAAGTTTTTTAAGGAATCTCCATACTGTCTTCCATAGTAGCTGTATCAATTTACTTTCCCAACAACAGTGCAAAAGGGTTCCCTTTTCTCCACAACCACTCCAGCATTTATTGTTTGTAGACTTTTTCAGGGTGGCCACTCTGACCAGTGTGAGGTGATATCTCATTATAGTTTTGATTTGCATTTCTCTAATAATGAGCGATGTTGAGCATCTTTTCATGTATTTGTTAGCCATCTGCATGTCTTCTCTGGAGAAATGTCTGTTTAGGTCTTTTTCCCACTTTTTGATTGGGTTGTTTGTTTTTCTGATATTGAGTTGTTTGGGCTGTTTATATATTTTAGAAATTAATCCTTTGTCAACTGTTTGATTTGCCATTATTTTCTCCCATTCTGAGGATTGTCTTTTCACCTTTTTCATAATTTCTTTTGCAGGGAAAAAGCTTTTAAGTTTAATCAGGTCCCAGTTGTTTACTTTTGCTTTTATTTCCATTACTCTAGGAGGTGGGTCATAGAGGATCTTGCTTTGATTTAATGTCATTGAGTGTTCTGCCTATGTTTTCCTCTAAGAGTTTCATAGTTCTGGTCTTACATTTAGGTCTTTAATCCATTTTGAGTTTATCTTTGTGTATGGTGTTAGAAAGTGTTCTAATTTTATTATTTTACAGGTAGCTGTCCAGTTTTCCCAGCTCCAATTATTGAAGAGACTATCTTTGCCCCATTGTATATTCTTGCTTCCTTTGTCAAAAATAAGGTATTCATAGGTGTGTGAGTTTATTTCTGGGTTTTCTATCTTGTTTGATTGGTCTATATTTCTGTTTTTATGCAAGTGCCATATTGTCTTGATAACTGTAACTTTGTAGTAATCTGAAGTCAGGAAGGTTGATTCCACCAGCTCCATTCTTCTTTCTCAAGACTTCTTTGACAATTCAGGGTCTTTTGTGTTTCCATATGTATTGTGAAATTTTTGTTCTAGTTCTGTGAAAAATGCCATTGATAATTTGTTAGGGATTACATTGAATCTGTAGATTGCATTTGGTAGTATATCATTTTAACAATATTGATTCTTCCCACCCAGGAACATGGAATATCTCTCCATCTGTTTATGTCATCTTTGATTTCTTTCATCAGTGTCTTATAATTTTCTGTTTACAGTTCTTTTGTTTCCTTGGGTAGGTTTATTCCTAGATATTTTATTCTTTTTGTTGCAATTGTGAATGGAATTGATTCCTTAATTTCTCTTTCTGACTTTTCATTGTTGTTAGTATATAGAAATGCAAGTGATTTCTGTGTATTGATTTGTATCTTGCAACTTTGCTAAATTCACTGATTAGCTCTAGTAGTTTTCTGATAGTATCTTTATGGTTTTCACAGGTGAAGCCATCTGGTCCTACTGCTACTGCTAAGTCACTTCAGTCGTGTCCAACTCTGTACGACCCCATAGACGGCAACCCAACAGGCTCCACCATCCCTGGGACTCTCCAGGCAAGAACGCTGCAGTGGGCTGCCATTTCCTTCTCCAACGCATGAAAGTGAAAAGCAAAAGTGAAGTTGCTCAGTCCTGTCCAACTCTTAGCAATCCCAGGGACTGCAGCCTAGCAGGCTCCTCCACCCATGGGATTTTCCTGGTAAGAGTACTAGAGTGGGCTGCCATTGCCTTCTCCATCTGGTCCTAGGCTTTTGTTTTTGGGGAGATTTTTTTTTTTTTTAATCACAATTTCAATTTCAGTGCTTGTAATTGGGTTGTTCATAAGTTCTAATTCTTCCTGGTTCAGTATTGGAAGATTGAACTTTTCTGAAAATCTGTCCATTTATTCTAGATTATCCATTTTATTGCCATATAGTTGCTCATAATAGTCTCTTATAATCCTTTGTATTTCTGCATTGTCTGTTGCAACCTCTCCTTTTTTGATTTCTAATTTTGTTGATTTGATTCTTCTCTTTTTCTTGATGAGTCTGGCTAATGGTTCATCAATTTTGTTTATCTTCTCAAAGAACCAGCTTTTTGTTTTATTAATCTTTACTATTATTTCTTTCATTTACTTTTCATTTATTTCTGCTCTGATCACTATGATTTATTTCTTTCTGTTAATTTCAGGGTTTTTTTGGTTCTTTTTCCAGTTTTGTTTTTTGGGGGGTTTTTGGTGTAAAATTAGATTGCCTATTCAATGTTTCTCTTAGACAAGAATATTTTCAGTCATACAGAGTTCCATTAATTAATATTATCTTAAATTACAATTGTTTTTCTTAATCCATACCAACATCCTTCCAAGTTCTAAAATATAGAAACAAAAATCATTTAGAGTCTTTTTTTTTTATTCATTATGCTAACATTCATCAGAGGGAAATCTATTTTTGATCAAGGATTAGTAAAAAATGAAAAAAAAGTGATATAAAACACATTGGAACATAACAGAGTAAACTTAAAGACTTGAAAAAAAATCAAATCATGAATATATTTCCTAAATTTCAGCAAATGACATCTCTAAAACAAAATATGACAAAAGAAAATAACAAAAACAGCCTCAAACAGATGAAAATTCTAGCAACACTAACCAACATTAATTAAGTGTAATAAAACAAAATGGAAAAATACTTTAAAAGAATTATACAGAAAGTGAATTGTAATGCAGATCCTTTATTTATAGTAGTGGAGTCTCTATAAAACAAATTCAATTATTTAAAACTGCTAAGAAATTTTCCCTGAAATAAAATATCTGCATCTATACATTGAAATAATCTGTCATACTTTCACTCTATTCATAGTCATGACAAAAATACTGATCATTAACAATAAAAAGAAAATCATGGAAATCATATTTCTTGGCAGCAATACAAAATGATGATGAAAAAAATGGAGATTGCGAAGAAATTGAAAGAAGGAAGAGTTCAAGGAGGAATTTCTTATACAGCCATGCTAAATTCTTATACTAGAGATTTGGGAATAGTTGTAAACATGATAAACTAACACACACTGCAGGAATCTGAAAACCAGTAACTTTTTTTGATGAAGCCATTAGTTGAAGAGATCCATTCACCATGATATGTCTGGTAGGTCTTTTGGCCAAAAGACTAGTGGTGGACATAGAATACATATACCTAACCATAGATCCGAGCAGTGTGCAAATGATATGTACCTGAAAAATAAAAAGTAACACATTAAAAATTAAGAAAATGAAGAGAGAAACAGTGAAGAAGGTAAAGTTTACTTATTGCTGCATAAATAACATGATATTCAATAATTATCACTTAAAACTGATCAAACAAATAGTGAGTGCCTAAGAAAAAGAGACTAAGATTTAAAATATATATATATATATATATATACTCCCAAAGCAGAATTTAATTCTATGCATTATATAACACATCTGTAACAAAATGATGCAAAAAGCCAAAAAAGTGAAGAAAAGGGAAATTATACCCAGCACAAGCAAATCAGAAAAAGCAAGGATTATGTTCTTGATGTTTGACAGCTTAAAATTAGGACCAAGAACATTAAGTTAACAACAACAAAAACAATGACAAAAGATATTTCCAAAGCTAAAAGTTGCAATTCACAATGAAATCATGATAGATATGAATTTATGTGCCCCCAAACACAGGTGCAAATTTCATAAGGAAGAAATAAGAGATTTACAAGGAGAAACAGATACACTAATAATGGGTACCTTTAATAAACCATTATGATGAAAACAGATCAACAATACATAACTACTGATTTAGGAAATATAAACAGAAAATGTAGTAAAGTATATCTTATAGTTACATATTGAACTTTGTATTATAATAAAAGAATATGTTCTTTTCAAGGCACACAACATACTTATAAAAATTGGCTATTAAGTCAAAAGAAAAATAATGCCAAACAATGTCATAGTACAAACTTACTTCCTAATACTACATTATAAACTATTAATGGATGACAAAGAGTCAGACACGACTGAGCAACTGAACAACAACAAAAACTGATGATAGCAAAATGCCTCCTCCATCTGACAATTTTATACTACTATTAAATAATTGTTGGATCAAAGGAGCAACGGAAAATAAATAAGTTTTATAAAGTAATATCAATTATATTCTATATATTATAAATTTAAAGCACTAATTAGAGAAAAATCCACACTTATATAAAGTAAATTTTAAAAATAAAAGCTTTAAGAAAACCTCAGAAATATTGTAAAGCAAAATATTTTCAAAATATTGATTTTAAAAACTTTATGCTTATTCATCACTGAGGCCATAGATTCAAGTTAGTGTTTAACATCAGCAGTATTAAAATCCAGACAGAGTAGATTAGAGATGAGAGAGATGAAGACCTTGTGAAGAAAGCACTAGATATGGAGTAAAAATAGCACAAATCCACATTCTTATCTCAGCAGCATTTCTTTAAGTAAATAGTTAAATCTTCTTATATCTTAATTTTCTTTTCTGAACTGGGGATAATATGAGGATTAATTGACAGCAATGGTAACCCCCTCCCATGTACCTCCCTTGTAGTTCTTTGCTTTTTGTCCTTTGGGTTGGAGAAAAGAATGGCCTGTGCTTATCCATCCTGCACCCTAGCTTTGGTGTCAATGAAGAGGAGTATGTTTTGAGAAATGACAGAGCAATGGACTGGTATATTACAGCACTTTCTGTACTTGGACACTTGAAAAACTTTCTCTAGCTATCAGAATAGTGTAAAAACAGCTTTGGCAAGAAGAGGCTTAAGCTGACTGTTTATCAATCAATTCATTCAGAAAAAGACATGAAAGCAATGTTCAGTGTGTTTCTACCATAAATTCTGAACCTGAAGAAATTCTCTAGAGAACAAAGCAGTAACTATGGAAATAAATTGAGAAGATTTAAAACAAAGAAACAACATGAGATCCATCTTTGCATTCAGTGAACAGCAAAAGAAGGACGTGACTGTAGGTAACAAAAAAAGTCAGCTGTGTTTCCTTCTCAAGTATGTTTGGGGCAAATAGAGATGCAGTGGTCAGACACGATGGGAAGTTCTACAGAAACAGAAACTCTGAACTTGAAAGCAGCTGCAAACAGAGAAAGAAATAAAGGTACAGAAACAATGATTGGTGATTAACAAAGCTGAAATTTTTGATAGGCATTGATTTCTCAACGAAAACTTGTGCCAAAGAAAGATCAGTATAAAGGGACTAGTTCAGAGACTCAAGAGAGTTTCAGAAATAAACTCCTCAAAATCATTTGCCAGGATTAGAGTTTTATATTTGATATTGAAAAATCTGATATTGGAAATAAGAATGTAGGTTATATGTAATCTTTTCTTCTCTAGATTACTCCATTCTCTTACACAAAGGCAACCTTGCTTCCAGTATAGCCCTGGACTCCCCCTCCTTTTCTCTAATGTGGAAACCACTAACCACTACTCTACACATCTGAGTCTTAGGATTTTTATCTACTATTCAATTAATTATATGATCCACCTATAATCTCAGTAGACTAGATCAGCAAAGCTATTTTGATCTCTTTTATCCATTGATATTAAGAACAAAAATATGATTTAACATCCCAAAGGTCTTCTCTCTCATTTTTCAAAGCTAAAAAGTTTTACTTTGATCTGCATCTTATACAAACTACACAAAACTCTAGTTTTTTGTGTCATAGCTTTATATGATAGCTATAAAGTTCTAGGCAATTTGAACATAAGACCACCAACTTTTCCTGCCACTCGCTGTACACAAAGATATTTTTCGTTTTAATTTTATGGAAACATAGATTTATTTACAGATGAAAGGAGATTGTTTAAATTTTGAGAGTACAAAGATTCAAGACTTGTTCTAGAAACTCCAAGTAAAACCTGGTAGTTCTTAAAGAAGCACTAAAAATTATTATATCCTTATGTTAATTTTACTGATACCTTTAGAGTTGTACACACTGAACATTGAGGAGACTGTGGAAAAGAGGCAAATAATTATTTTCATGTTTTATTCTAATATTTAGATAATTGTAATTTTACTAACATGATATTTTTTATAAAACTTGCAATTATTGAATTACTGAAGTATTCAGTAAAATACAATAAATATATCTACTAAAAAAATATAACAGCAGTGATGTCATAGCTTGTATAGCATAAAACTAAAACAGAATAAGTCATAAGTAAGCAGCTCTTATAGTATCATAATAATCCTGTTTCAAATGAACCTAGAATTCAGTTTGTGAAGTCCAGACAATGAACTAGCTAGGAGCCAGAATTCTTCTTTCTTCTAGCAAAAATGACTGCATTTATATCCTAATTCTTGCGGAATTAGTCTGCAGTTGCCAGATAAATTACAAGATGCCCCAGTAAATTTTAAATTTGAATAAACATAAATAGTGACTTTAAGAGTTCCCAAAATATCATGTGGGATATACCAAAAAATTTATTTGTTGTTTATTGGGAATTTAAATATAATTGTGAATCCAGACATGAATGGTGTTTTCATGCCTGCTGAATCTTCTAATTCTCAATCAAAACGCTTGGTTTACTGCTGTGCTTAGTTACTCAGTAGTGTCCAACTCTTTCCGATCCCATGGGCTGTAGCCCACCAGGCTCCTTGGTCCATGGGGATTCTCCAGGCAAGAATACTGAAGTGGGTTGCCATGCCCTCCTCCAGGAGATTTTCCCAACGCTGGGATCAAACCCAGGTTTCCCTCATTGCAGGCAGATTCTTTACCATCTGAGCTACCAGGGAAATCCCTCTTCATTTACTACCTAAGCATAAAAGTGCTGAAAATTCAAGTTTCCATGAGCTCATTTTTGGGAAGCTTGCTTTCCTATAATTATTGCTATCCAGTCGCTAAGTTGTGTCCTACTCTTTGTGACCCCATGGAATGTAATCCTCTATCCAGAGATTTCCCAGACAAGAATACCAGACTGAGTTGCCATTTCCTTCTCCAGGGGATCTTTCCAACCCAGGGATCAAACCCATGTCTCCTGCAAGGGCAGGCAAATTCTTTACTGCTGAGCCATCAAGGAAGCCCTTTCTATAATTAGTTCTCATCTAACCTCAGATAGTCAAACATTCAAATAGTCTGTGCATTCTACCACCAGTGAGGATGCTGCTATTCATTTCCATTATGATGTGAGTGCATAAGTCAACTAAGGAATCAATTAAACACTGCAAGACTGTGACTCCAATATTAAATTCTGATATGGTTGTATCCATAATATTGTATTAGATGATTGAGGAGAGTACAAATAAATAATTTATGAGAGCTCAACATTAAATTCTATTTCATTAATATTACTGTCACCTCAAATGAAAATATCCCAGCAAATAAACTGTCTAATTCAGACTCTGGTTATGCAGTATGCTGCTATTGCTGTGCTTAGTCACTCAGTCGTGTCCAACTGTTTGTGACCCCATGGACTGTAGCCCACCAGGCTCTTCTGTCCATGGGGGTTCTCCAGGCAAGAATACTGGAGTGGATTGCCATTTCCTCCTCCAGAGGATCTTCCCAACCCAGGTATCAAACACAGGTCTCCCACATTGCAGGATTCTTTACAGTCTGAGCCCATGCATCATGGAGTACAGGTTTAATTCCCTCATGCTATATGTCAGGCCCAATGACCTAAGTTTGCCAGAGTTTATCTGTTGTGTGTGTGTGTGTGTGTGTGTGTGTGTGTGTGTCTGTGTGACCAAATAGGTTTTAGAAAGAAATGACCCTTCTATACTGTTTTAAGGCCGCCTCATCCTCTCAATCACAAGTTCCTTTTCTAAAACTTATTTTCAGAACTCAAAAAATCCCTAGCCGATTCCTATTAGTTGTCCTCTTGGATGGTCAGCCTCCCCTACTTTTAAATATATATACACGTATATATATTTATACACACACACACACACACAGTCATCTTACTTAGTATTAAAACAGGTGTCTCTAACATCCAGGCTACAAATGCCATATGGGTCCATAGCCTCTTAGGAACCAGGCCACACAGCAGGAGGTGAGTGGCAGGCAAGCAAGCAAAGCTTCATCTATATTTATATATGCTCCCTGAAGCTCTGATCACCACCTGAGCTCGACTCCCTGTCAGATCAGTGGTGATGTTAGATTCTCATAGGAGCTTGAACCCTGCTGTGAAGTGTGCATGTGAGGGATCTAGGCACACGAAAACAAGCTCAGGGTTCCCATTGATTCCACATCATGGTAAGTTGTGTATATATTTCATTATATATTACAAAGTAATAATAATAGAAATATTGTGCACAATAAATGCAATGTGCTTTTGAGTCATCCCAAAACCATCCCCACCTCCCTCCTCCAGGTCTGTAGAAAAATTGTCTTCCACAAAACTGTCTGGTGCATAAAAGTTTGTGGACTGCTGTGCTAAAATGTTAAGAAAGTATTATAGATCAGTTGGGCTTCCCATGTGGCTCAGTGGGTAAAAAATCCACCTGCAATTCAGGAGATGCAGGAGACCTGGGTCAGGAAGAGCCCCTGGAGGAAGGCATGGCAACCCATTCCAGTATTCTTGCCTGGAGAATCCCGAGAGCAGAGAAGCCTGGCAGGCTATAGGTTGCAAAGAGTCGGGCACAACTGACGTGATCGAGCAGCAGCAGCAGCAGCGTTATAAATCAGTTACTAAAAAATATATAAATTAATTAAAAATTGAAGAAAAACAATGTTTTCTCCTTTATGTACACACTCCCCTCATGAACTAGTCTACTCATATGGTCATTTTGTGATTAATATCAGAAAAAAAAATAAGATAAAATGTTAAGCGTATTTGTGAATAGTAATAAAATATTTTGCAAATTCAGTTGGTTCTAACTAAAAATTAGTCTGTAGTCAAGTTTCACACATTGGTATCAAATAAATCTTTATACTCAAAAACCATCTAGGATCAAGTTTACTCAAAAAAGAAAAAAATATATCAACTCCTGATCCATAGCCACTGGTATCCTTTTTAAAAAAAAAAAAAAACATGTCTTCACATGGTTTATTACATACATCACAATATAATGAACACATCTGACACTGAAATAGCACAGTCCTGATTCATATGCACAGCTATGACTCTTAGAAGCATCTTTTACACTTGTGTCTCTACATAGTGTATTATACGCACTCCAGTGGGGTGAACACATGCATTCACAGCAGTAACACTACTCTGAAGCAACAAGCAATACATAATTTTAGAGACGTCTTTTATGCATGTGTCTTTTTAAAAAATTTTGATAAGAAATACGTACCATGAAGTCTAACCTTGTGATAGATATTCAAGTGTATTAAGAGTTAAGTGTACAACAGAACCCTGGAAATTTTTTATCTTGTATAACTGAAACTTTTGCCCATTGAACAGAAACTTTCCACTTCAAGTCAGAAGCTCCAGCCCCTGATTGCTTTCTACTTTCTGTTCCTATGAGTTACATTTCTCCCAGCGGTCATTTCCAACACAATAATTTCAGGCAGATTAAGAGAGGTAGCTATTATGTTTTCAGCTTAAGTTGATAGGAAACATCACATGAACTAAAAATTCATTTGGAAGAACGCTCCATATAATTGAAAGATTAATTCAAACACTAAGAATCCATAGAAATAACTCTTCTTTGTCTAGATACAGACTGATTTTTTTCCCCCAATTATGTGTCGTTTAACATCTCACTTAGATTAAATTGTGCAGCTAGGATGAATCTTCTGTCCTTGTTTTAATTCAGTCCTTTCTCAGTTTACATAGTAATCAGGGAAAATGTCTCTTTATTGACCTCTTAAATTCACTGTCTATATTAGACCCAATTATGCCTCGCTAATATGACAATATTATAGCTCACTCCTACCAAAAACTCCTCTCGGTGTCAAAAATAAAACATCCCTAAAGTACGAAATGAGTGAACTGGGTCGTCAGCTTTGTTTACAGATTGGCAAGGGGAAATTCCCTGGCAATGTTGAAAATTAGAGCTTGTGTTCTTTCAGATCTCTGTTTGACACAGTTTTGTGCTTTCATGTTAGTTGTTGAGGAGTGAAAACATGTTATTTCTTTTTTTTTTATGTTATTTCAACTTTAGGCAAAGTTGCACCTCATTTGTTTCGTTTATTTTTTTTTCTTTTGACCTAATGTCTGCACCTGGCATCACAGAGTTTGAATATGAACCTGCTGATATATATTTTTATGGTTCAATGAGGCTACTGTGTATCAGTGGGAAACTCTCTAGAATTTTTACTGGCTTAAAGTCATTTTAGCAATGACATGAATATATTCAAACATTAAGCCCTCACAATCCTTCTATACATTAGGCATTAAATAGACAACTAATTATAAAGCCTTGAATATATGAAACTGATAAAAAAATCAAATAATAGGAAGGCAAATCCTAGAAGAAAACTTAATGGGAGTTTATATGAATAAGGATATGGATTAAAGTAATGCAGATTCAGCTGAGTATATCTGAGAATGTATACAGATAAGGTAGGAGGACTCAGAAAAAGAGAACCAGGCATGGCTTTCTTGATATTCGAGAAAACATTTTTGACCTAAGCTATTTTATGATCTAAGCCTGGCCACAATTCTTGCCCTTGAACAGGTCTCCATAATAATGATCTTAAGGGAGCTAATGAACAAAGTGCAAATGGGCAAGAGAATAACAATAGCAAGGATAACACATCAGTTGCAAAGATTCCCAGTTTGTTTCTGTTTTGCAGAATTTAAACCCCATTGGACACTCAACCACCAGATCAACTGAAACCTAAGGGATGATAATACTGACCTTTTCTGATTCTTGTGACTTCAATCAACTAAAACTTGAGCTCCATCAACCACCCAAGTCCATTTATGAATGTGCATGTACCCTTAGCTTAAAACTTCCCCAATTTTGCTGTTCAGGGAGATGGATGCTTCTTTGGGAAAGATCCCTGGTGTTCCCCTTACTTCCTGAAAGCAATGAATACTTCCTCTTCCCAATCTTCATTTTGTTTGTGTCTTTTGGCTCAACATCCACCAAGAGTCAAACCCAGTGTTTCAAATGACAAGAAGAAAATTCTAATTATTGTACCATGGAATTTTTAAATCTTTATCATTTGTATCTTTTTCTAAATTTCTTTCTAGAAATCACTTTTTAACTTTTGAGAAGCTGACATTGCTTGAGCAATTATACTATCATTATGATGTATTTATTTTGTTACTATTAGTAAAAGTTTATATTATAGCATTCATTACAGTTATTATACAAAAAATCCTTAGTATTTAATATAATTAGTAGAAATATCAGAATACATGTCTCAGAATATTTAATTTGCATAGTTAATTCTTCTTTCTAAAATATTTGGCTAATTCATTTAGTATGCCACTGTCTAGGAGGCATATTAAGAAGCAGAAACATTACTTTGATCCATCTAGGTAAAGCTATGGTTTTTCCAGTAATCATGTATGGATATGAGAGTTAGACTATAAAGAAAGTTGAGCACTGAAGAATTGATGCTTTTGAACTGTGGTCTTGGAGAAGACTCTCGAGAGTCCCTTGGACAGCAAGGAGATCCAACCAGACCATCCTAAAGGAAATCAGTCCTGAATATTCACTGGAAGGACTGATACTGAAGCTGAAGCTCCAATACTTTGGCCACCTGATGTGAAGAACTGACTCATTGGGAAAGACCTTGCTGGGAAAGATTAAAGGTGGGAGGAGAAGAAGACAGAGGATGAGATGGTTGGATGGCATCACCGATGCGATAGACATGAGTTTGAGTAGGCTTCAGGGGTTGGTGATGGACAGGGAGGCCTGACCTGCTACAGTCCATGGGGTTGTAAAGAGTCAGACACAACTGAGTGACTGAACTGAACTGAGGTTTGCCATAGCTTTTTTCCAAGGAGCAAGCATCTTTTAATTTCATGGTTGCCATCACCATCTGCACTGATTTTGGAGCCCAAGAAAATAGTCTGTCACTGATTCCATTGTCTCCCCATCTATTTGCCATGAAGTGATGAGACCAGATGCCATGATCTTAGTATTTTGAATGTTGACTTTTAAGCCAGGTTTTTCACTCTACCATATAAGTACCATACGAACCAGCAATTCCACTCCTTAGTATATATCCGAAAATAAATAAATAAATAAAATAATTTGAAAAGATGAAAGAAAGTAAAGTCGTTCAGTGGTGTCCGACTCTTTGCAACCTCATGGACTGTAGCCTACCAGGCTCCTCCCTCCATGGGATTCTCCAGGCGAGAGTACTGGAGTGGGTTGCCATTTCCTTCTCCAAGGGATCTTCCCGACCCAGGGATCGAACCCGGTCTCCAGCATTCCAGGCAGATGCTTTAACCTCTGAGCCACCGGGGAAGTCCAACATGTACCCCAATGTTCACAGCAGCATCATTTACAATTGTCAAGGTATGGAAGCAACCTAACTGCCAAACAACAGATGAATGGAGAAAGATGTGGTACATATACAAAATGGAATACTACTCAATCTTAAAAAAGAATGAAATTTTGCCATTTGCAGCAACATGGACTTAGAGGGTATTATGCTAAGTGAAATGTTGGACAGAAAAAGACAAATACTGTGAGGCACCACTTATATGTAGAATCTAAAAAACACAACAAACTAGTGAATATAACAAGAAAGGAGCAGGTTCACAGATATTGAGAACTACCAGCTAGTGGCTAGCGAGAACTACAAGCTGGTGTCTGGCTACCAGTAGGGGGTGGGTGGGGAGGTGGGCAACATAAGGGTGGGGAAGTGGGAAGTGCAAACCACTGAGTGTAAGACAGATTCAAGGATGTGTCATACAACAAGAGGAATATAGCCAATATTTTGTGATAACTGTAAATGGAAAATAATCTTTAAAAATAATATAAAGAAATCAAATTAAGGCATCATCAGCTCTGCAATTCCTCTGGAAAAAGAAAAAAGAAGAACAGAGTAGTAAGTACATCATGCCTCTGTATGGAGCATCCCTGCAAATGGTACCTGAGATTGCACAAATGCTCTTGGAAGCTATGACGCTCCTGCAAGCAACCTTCTGGGTAGCAGACTGTTGACAAGTGGAGGCATAAACTAGAGAGGAAAAAACAAGATGCTACTTGGTAACTGATGCTGAAAGACTGCTCTGTGAGCATAGGTGAGGTGCACTTTTAGTAAGACTAAGTCTGCACCCAGTAAACAGATAAGGATCACTGCAATTTGGGGCTAGATAAAATTATGCCCCATTTTATAGTCATCTAATGGTGAGACCAGGTTTCTCTGGTGGCTCAGTGGTAAAGAATCTGCCTATAATGCAGGAAACATGGGTTCCATCCCTGGGTCGGGAAGAGTCCCTGGGTCAGGAAGAGTCCCTGGAGAAGCAAATGGCAACTCACTCCAGTATTCTTGCCTAGGAAATCCCAAGGACTGAGGAGCCTAGTGGGCTACAGTCCATGGGATCACAAAAGAGTCAGACATGACAGCAACCAAACAGCAACAATGGTGAGACCAGACAGTATTTGTGTTTAAGGACTCGTGTCCTTTTACCTAAAAAGTACTACACATTAATTCAAAGCTTTCCAATGACTTTCAATCACAATGTTGTGACTCATAGGCCACCATTATGATGTGACTTCAATTCAGTGGCCTCATCTTCTACTATGTTCCTCATCACTTACTCCAGTACAGTTGTGCTGGATTTAGAACGTTCCAATGTGTGATGTTGCTCTTATTTGTGCTCCCTTGCCTTGGGATGTTCTTCCCATAAATACTGCATGGCTTGTTTCTTGTTCTTGCTTTAGGTCTCTCCTCAAAAGCCATCTTCTTGAGTGCCACATTCTGTCCATCATCTTAAAATAATAGCCCATTTTCCCTTTTGATCCCCTTCCCTCAATTCATTCCTTAATTAGAGCATATGTCAGTTCAGTTCAGTTCAGTTGCTCAGTTGCATCCGAATCTTTGCGACCCCATGAACCACAGCACATCAGGCCTCCCTGTCCACCACCAACTCCTGCAGTTTACCCAAACTCATGTCCATCGAGTTGGTGATGCCATCCAGCCACCGCATCCTCTGTTGCCCTCGTCTCCTCCTGCCCTCAATCTTTCAAAGCATCAAGGACTTTTCAAATGAGTCAGCTCTTCGCATCAAGGGGCCAAAGTATAGGAGTTTCAGCTTCAACATTAGTCCTTCCAGTGAACTCCCAGGACTGATCTCCTTTAGGATAGACTGGTTGGATCTCCTTGCTGTCCAAGGGACTCTCAAGAGTCTTCTCCAATACCACAGTTCAAAAGCATCAATTCTTTGATGCTCAGCTTTCTTTATAGTCCAATTCTCACATCCATACGTGACTACTGGAAAAACCGTAGCCTTGATGGACCTTTGTTGGCAAAGTAATATCTTTGCTTTTCAATATGCTGTCTAAGTTGGTCATAACTTTCCTTCCAAGGAGTAAGTGTCTTTTAATTTCATGGCTGCAATCACCGTCTGCAGTGATTTTGGAGCCCCCAAAATAAAGTCTGACACTGTTTCCACTGTTTCCCCATCTATTTCCCATGAAGTGATAGGACCAGATGCCATGATCTTAGTTTTCTGAATGTTGAGTTTTAAGCCAACTTTTTCACTCTCCTCTTTCACTTTCATCAAGAGGCTCTTTAGTTCTTCTTCAGTTTTTGCCATACGGGTGGTATCATCTGCATATCTGAGGTTATTGATATTTCTCCTGGCAATCTTGATTCCAGCTTGTGTTTCTTTCAGCCCAACGTTTCTCATGATGTACTCTGCATATAAGTTAAATAAGCAGGGTGACAGTATACAGCCTTGATGTACTCCTTTTCCTATTTGAAACCAGTCTGTTGTTCCATGTCCAGTTCTAACTGTTGCTTCCTGACCTGCATACCGGTTTCTCAAGAGGCAAGTCAGGTGGTCTGGTATTCCCATCTCTTTCAGAATTTTCCACAGTTTATTGTGATCCACACAGTCAAAGGCTTTGGCATAGTCAATAAAGCAGAAATAGATGTTTTTCTGGAACTCTTTTACTTTTTTGATGATCCAGCAGATGTTGGCAATTTGATCTCTGGTTCCTCTGCTTTTCTAAAACCAGCTTGAACATCTGAAAGTCCACAGTTCACATAATGCTAACGCCTGGTGGAGAATTTTGAACATTACTTTACTAGCATGTGAGTTGAGTGCAATTGTGCTGTAGTTTGAGCTTTCTTTGGCATTTCCTTTCTTTGGGATTGGAATGAAAACTGACCTTTTCCAATACTGTAGCCACGGCCAAGTTCCAAATTTGCTGGCATATTGAGTGCAGCACTTTCACAGCATCATCTTTTAGAATTTGAAATAGCTTAACTGGAGCTCCATCACCTCCACTAGCTTTGTTGGTAGTGATGCTTCCTAAGGCCCACTTGACTTCGCATTCCAGGATGTCTGGCTCTAGGTGAGTGATCACACCATAGTGATTATCTGGGTCATGAAGATCTTTCTCGGATAGTTCTTCTGTGAATTCTTGCCACCTCTTCTTAATCTCTTCTGCTTCTGTTAGGTCCACACCATTTCTGTCCTTTATTGTGCCCGTCTTTGCATGAAATGTTCCCTTGGTATCTCAGATTTTCTTGAAGAGATCTCTAGTCTTTCCCATTCTATTATTTTCCTCTATTTCTTTGCATTGATCACTGAGGAATACTTTATCTCTCCTTGCTCTTCTTTGGAACTCTGCATTAAAATGGGTATATCTTTCCTTTTCTCCTTTGCCTTTTGCTTCTCTTCTTTTCATAGCTGTTTGCAAGGCCTCCTCAGACAACCATTTTGCCCTTTTGCATTTCTTTTTCTTGGGGATGGTTTTGATCACTGCCTACTGTATAATGGACCTCAGTCCATAGTTTTTCAGGCACCTTGTCTATCTAATCTAGTACCTTGAATCTATTTGTCACTTTCTGTATAACTGTTAGATATTTGATGGGTCATACCTGAATAGTCTAGTGGTTTTCCCTACCTTCTTCAATTTAAGTCTGAATTTGGCAATAAGGAGTTCACGATCTGAGTCACAGTCAGCTCCTGGTCTTGTTTTTGCTAACTGTATAGAGCTTTTCCATCTTTGGCTGCAAAGAATATAATCAGAAGCATATGTCATGACTTTACATATAATTATTTTATTTATTTG
Source organism: Capra hircus (assembly GCF_001704415.2). NCBI lineage: Eukaryota > Metazoa > Chordata > Mammalia > Artiodactyla > Bovidae > Capra > Capra hircus. The sequence continues at coordinate 108,270,023 of NC_030810.1, read as the reverse complement.
TTGTCTGTCCCTCCTGCCCTCTACCATGTAAGTTCTATGTGTAAGGGTATTTTACTCTTGGATCTCTGCTGTATATAGCTACATATCATAGCATCAATCACATGGTAGATGTCCCATAATTATTTGTTGAGTCTGCAGTGTAGTCTGCAGCATAGATTTTGAAGCAAAACTACCTGTAATACTTATTAGTTATGTGGCCTATGTATCCTATGGGCCTATGTATCCCTATGGGGTTTCCCTTATGGCTCAGCTGGTAAAAAATCAGCCTGCAATGCGGGAGACCTTGGTTTTGATCCCTTGCTTGAGATGATCCCCTGGAGAAGGGAAAGGCTACCCACACCAGTATTCCGGCCTGGAGAATTCCATGGACTGTATAGTCCGTGTGGTCACATAGAGTCGTACATGACCAAGCGACTTTCACTTAGTCATTTATGTATCCTCATCTATAAAATGGCAATAATAGTACCTAGCTCAGGATTATTCTGAAAACTCCATGAGTTAATATGTATAAAGTGTGTAGAAAAGTGTTTAGCCTACTACAGGTTCCACTTAAGTGTATTCTATCATCCAGTCAGCTTTAACCATAAAACGGGTACTTTTCTCATTGACTGTAGTAATTGAGCTAATGCTCAAGTTGTGCTCATCCCATTCTAGATAATGGGATGAATGACTTGTATTACATTTTTGACAGTGGTGTTCACGCCTAGCTCAGGATTATGGAAAAGGGAATAGAACATAGGTGAAATTATAAAGTAGGTTTTGGAGACTGGCTATCCAGAAAGAATGATGAACCAAAGAGAATAAACTTGTGATCTTGAAAAACTAGTAATATGATGAAATTACGGAAGAAAATAAGAAAAGAAAAATGATTGGTGAAGAAAATTTGTAAACTAGTTTAATTCCCTAAGAGTAAATCCTATGTCCCTAAGATCTATAGTAGATACTGTCTGTGGGTTGTGTGAAGAGACTTTTAACAATACCTCTCCCCTTGAGCACAGGCTTCCAAGCAGGTGCTGTGTGAATATCTTTTTTCATCTGCAAGTGAGAAAACTGAAGGCCTGGATCCCTGTTTCAGTTTATGTTTCTCCACTTACTCAAATCTTTCCCATCCTCAGCTTACTTCATTCATCAGGCAGAAGATTTCAGATAAACATTCTCCAAGCCCATGATTTGACAAGGGCATATGGTCTCAGTGTTTTTCTGACTTTGGACCCCAGCATATTCTGATTCATTCAGTCCTACTGCAGCCTGCTTCCAACAATTAATGTTATTCCTAGAGAAATTTACCAACAACCAAGAACAACACCTCCATCTCTTTTTCCAAACCCATCTCCTATTGCTTCTACTGCATTTGTGTACACAACAGAATACAGTAAGGCCCAGGTTTGCACTGTCAGCAAAACAGGTTGCCTTCTTGGTCTTATAGCTTGCAGGAATGGAAAGTATTATGCTTAATTGTGGAAAAACCCACCCCAGTGTCTAGAACATTAAGTCCAATCTTCTAGGGTTCCATCCAGAATGATACGGTAACAGAAAGAACTAGATGACATTTCTGAGTGATTAAGTGACACATTTTGCTTTTAAATACTAGATCCTCACTCAGGAGCTCAGATTAAATTACCCAGCCCAAAAGTTTATACTACAGTGATGACACAGAGTTTTTCTGGCAATCTCATGAACCAATATTTTAAACTTTCCCAAATCCTGTTGAGCTGGTATTTCTGGCAATGTGATCATATGTTCACCTCTCAGGGCTCTTTTTGAACCCATCTATACCAGTCATCTCACATGCTAGTAAAGTAATGCTCAAAATTCTCCAAGCCAGGCTTCAGCAATACGTGAACCGTGAACTTCCTGATGTTCAAGCTGGTTTTAGAAAAGGCAGAGGAACCAGAGATCAAATTGCCAATATCTGCTGGATCATGGAAAAAGCAAGAGAGTTCCAGAAAACCATCTATTTCTGCTTTATTGACTATGCCAAAGCCTTTGACTGTGTGGATCATAAGAAACTGGAAAATTCTGAAAGAGATGGGAATACCAGACCACCTAACCTGCCTCTTGAGAAATCTGTATGCAGGTCAGGAAGCAACAGTTAGAACTGGACATGGAACAACAGACTGGTTCCAAATAGGAAAAAGAGTACGTCAAGGCTGTATATTGTCACCCTGCTTATTTAACTTAAATGCAGAATACATCATGAGGAACGCTGGGCTGGAAGAAGCACAAGCTGGAGTCAAGATTGCCGGGAGAAATCTCAATAACCTCAGATATGCAGATGACACCACCCTTATGGCAGAAAGTGAAGAGGAACTAAACAGCCTCTTGATGAAAGTGAAAGACGAGAGCGGAAAAGTTGGCCTAAAGCTCAACTTTCAGAAAACGAAGATCATGGCATCTGGTCCCATGACTTCATGGGAAATAGATGGAGAAACAGTGGAAATAGATGGGGAAACAGTGGAAACAGTGTCAGACTTTATTTTTTGGGGGGGCTGCAAAATCACTGCAGATGGTGATTGCAGCCATGAAATTAAAAGATGCTTACTCCTTGGAAGAAAAGTTGTGACCAACCTAGATAGCATATTCAAAAGCAGAGACATTACTTTGCTGACTAAGGTCCGTCTAGTCAAGGCTATGGTTTTTCCTGTGCTCGTGTATGGATTTCAGAGTTGGACTGTGAAGAAGGCTGAGTACTGAAGAACTGATGCTTTTGAACTGTGGTGTTGGAGAAGACTCTTGAGAGTCCCTTGGACTGCAAGGAGATCCAACCAGTCCATTCTGAAGGAAATCAGCCCTGGGATTTCTTTGGAAAGAATGATGCTAAAGCTGAAATTCCAGTACTTTGGCCACCTCATGCAAGAGTTGACTCATTGGAAAAGACTCTGATGCTGGGAGGGATTGGGGGCAGGAGGAGAAGGGGATGACAGAGGATGAGATGACTGGATGGCATCACTGACTCGATGGACATGAATCTGAGTGAACTCCGGGAGTTGGTGATGGACAGGGAGGCCTGGTGTGCTGCGATTCATGGGGTTGTAAAGAGTCAGACATGACTGAGCAACTAAACTGAACTGAACTGATATCAGTTTTATTGATAGGTGCATATGTGCAGGCATCCTAGATCCATCTTCTTCTGGAGGTATATCTTGTGCCTCACCCAAATTTATGCCCACTTCTCAACTATAGTACTTTGTTGAAAGTAGAATTAGAATGCATTAAGGTATTGTGTTCAAAAACCCAGAGTTTCCTGAAAGTCACTAAATACAATATTCATCCTTCCTTAAGAGATTCCCTGGGGATCATTAAAATGCAATAGCAGTGAAATCCAGAGTAGCACATTATGGTAAACTGGATTTGTCACTCACAGTATGAAGGACTCTGACAAGATTTTCCCAAGCTTTCCTCCTTCATTCTTAAGGTCTTATCTGTGGCTTGAGATCTTGACACATTGTAAAGACAATAACTTGAAGAAAAGAGAGAGCTGACAATGGCCATTTTACCATCTTTGCACAATATCAATGATTCACAAAAAAAAAAAAATTCACTTACATCTTTCAGTGACACTAGAACTGCACTTCAGAAACATATTAGTACCTGAAAATCTATGGCTAATAAGATAGAGACTGCTGACTTTAAGATCTCTTCTAGCTAGTCAAAGCTTATATCATCTGTTGATTCAATAAAAATATTTTTAATCATTCCCTTTATATCAGGCTATTTGTACCCAATCTAAGCACTAGCATACAAATTTCATTAACACAGATAAAATTTATGATGTCACAGTGCTTAAATTTCAGATGAAAATGATAGTAAATACATAAAAATAAATGAGATAGTTTTTACTAATTCAGTATTGAAGCAGGATATGACTGAGGTGTTATGTTTAGCTAAACTTTTAAGGAAAGATCTCTCTATAACACTTGAGCTTAGAGCTGAAAGATGTCCCAAAATAATCCATGTAAGATCTGAGTGAAGAATGGTCCAGATGGAGGGAGAAATATGAATAATCGTGCCTTAAGTAAAAAGAATTTTGTGTTAATAAAAGACAGAAAAAAGTCTACTGTCAAAGAAGCATAATATCCAGTGGGGAAAGATTAGATGTGGGACAAGAGAAGTTAGCCTGATCCATATAAGAAGTTCAAGAACTATGGTGACCAAAAAATTAGGGTAGTGGGGAAAAATTGTATTCAAACAGGAGATATAAGAACTATACTTAAAGTGCACACCTGAGTTAGATACTGAAAGTTTCCTACTTGCGCATCTTCATTTTGATAGAGAAGGACCTTCTACCATGTGATGGAATTTCATTATTTATTGCTCCAAAAGCCCTTTAAAATTCTGCCTTCCTCTCTGAAATCTGGTGGCTGCCTCTATGTAAGCTATTTTTATACCTTCTGCATTCAGAAGTTGATAAACTCTCAATATGGAAAGGACTGACTTTAATATGTTGTTCATGTGTAAGAGTACAGCTTGGATAAGTGATCATGGGACACTTGGGAATGCCCCATATGGAGTATTAAGTTCCCACTAAAAAAATCTATGCAATCTGCTCAATTACTCCATCCAAGGGAAGATGTCAACTGGACATCAGTATGAACACTACACCTTAATAACTTTCTGACCTCCAACAGACTCATCAAATGAATCTCAATTAAAGAAATTATATAATTTTAATATCCATATTAAAAATTAAGAGGAAAATAAAGTATAGGTAATAATAACAATAAATCAAAATGCTAAAGAAAATAAATGAAACTAGGCTGGCATCTGATCAATGTATCCCCTCCTTGCTTGGCTTTGTCAATAAAAATAATCCTCAGTCTCCATGTTCTGTTCCTAACTTCCCAAAATATGAATGTATCCCCTGAATATGTGTATCCACAAAAACATATATAGTAATACATAATCTCAGAGAAGTAGGAATGTCAGTCCAACCCTACCCTCTCTTTGACAATAGAAAATCTCATGTGTTACTATTTTCTTTAAATATCTCTGAAGATGCATAAACACCATGACAGCGATGAAGTCTGAAACACTTAGCTGCCTCCTTCACCTTTGGTGGGAGACAGACAAAGAGTTTTAATAAGAACATAGTCAAAAAAAAAAAAAAAAAAAAAGAACATAGCCAAATGATGCAGAGATGCCAGAAAGGCAAGGGATTAAGACAATTTATTTGACAATACATTTATTTCAGTCAGTATTTATTGAGAAAGATCTCTCTCAGGACAAACCAGCTACATAATTTGTGAGGCCAGTATAAAATGAAAATGCAGTATCTCCTTCAAAAATGAACAGGATTTTGAGATGGCAACAACTGCACAGGTTACCTGCCCACAATCTGCCATGAACCAGGTGAGGCTTTTGATCATGCACACAAATACAAACACGTAAATCTTGCTTTCAAGCAAATGAGAGAAAAACACAAAAATTTTAAAATTACTGTTTGGAGTAGGAAGAGATGAGTGTATTTAGGAAGAACAGTCCAATTTGGGGTATAAAGAAGAGCTTTCCCCTGGACTATCCAGGGAAGTTGTTAAGAAAGAGGCATCTGAATTAAAATTTAAAGGATCAATAGTGATGAACATGTGGCTGAAGTAGAAAGATATTCTGGAAGATGGGAGGGGAAGAAAAAGATTTTCTAAAGGGTGCGGGTTGGGTCTCTGACAGAACAAATCACTTTAGCAAAATCATACTTTGTTTAGAGCTATGAATCATGTTTAAACAGAAGCAGAAGGGATTTTATGTGGAGGGTAAAACTAATGACACTAGAGTTGATTTAGTCTGTCTTTCCATTTCTTTAAGAGTCTGTTTTTGATCCATGATTCCTGTGCCAAGCAGAGTTGATGTACTGAATTCCTGGGGTCTTGGGTTTTGGCTCCTGTGGGAAAGGCAGGGTGGGAGATAGAGAAGACATCCTGATTTGAGCTGTGGGAGGAAAAGAAGATCTCGGTCAGATAAGGGAAATCAGAGAAAGGAGAAAGGGAGAAAAAAAGAAGAAGCTGATAAGAAGCTAAAGAGACACAACAAGAAAAGACTCACCTCTGCTTTTTAAATGAAGAATCAACTATAACCAACATGACCAAGGTAACTATTACAATTAAGCAGATCAATAACGAGAAGAAGGAGTATCCACCTAGGTGGGGGTAAAACAAGAAAGTCGGTCTATAAAGTGCTCTCTCTTCTACCACAGTTAATGCTTCTCATTTCAGAGTGGTGGCCCCTCCCCAGAGTTCTCATCTGTCTTTTCTAGAGTCCTCATTTCAATTCCTCCTGAGTCTGTGTCTCTGGTCTGTCCATTTTTTCTCTCTTTCATCTCATCACCAGGTCCTTCTTTTTTTCTCTCTCTAGTACCTCTAATGCTCTTGCATTTTCTTAAAATTTAACTACTGTCATGCTCCACCCTTCTTTCCATGGATTTCCACCCCACCACTCCCCTCCCCTCCCCCCCGGCCAGTATCCTCTTGTGCATAGCATTTCTGGCCATTTTTCTAAGTTCCTCACTCATTAGCTGTTTTTACTATGAGAAGACTATCACCTCCCAGCAAACCCCAGTTCTCTCTCACCCCAGTGGATGATGATGTCCTGGCCTCCTAGGCTGGTGTGCTTCACTTGGCAACTCAGGCCAGATGCCTCCCCAGCAGCCACATCCAGGGTTACTCGGAGATACCAGGTCCCATCAGCATTGGGCAGGACGTCACCTCGCCGAGTCCCTGGGTGCTTCTGCTTGCCCCTCATCCACATCACCCATATGGGCTTTGGATGAAAGCCAGAGACATGGCACACCAACAACAGACGGCCAGGCCCGGGACTGGGGCCTTTGGACACCCAAGCCTCTGGCTTCACTAGAGAGGAAAGAGGAGGAGAAATAGGATTTAGGAGGGCACCCTAGGCTACAGCTTAGTGACTTAGGGCTCCTTAAGGAGTTTGAGTAATCACTTCTTTCTCTTTTCTAGGAAACAATTATAGACCCAAACATCTCACCCTCTAGCTTCTTATTATGTGTTTCAAAAGGTTGATAAAGAGTATAAGACTCAAATACAGGTGTTGAAGCACCAGGAATAGGAGGGGAAAAAGAGTTGGGCTCACCTTGTTTTTCCAGTTCTGACTTCCCTGCTTCAAGGATTCCTGCCAGGAACCGAGGGCAGGTGTCACTGAGAAGCTTCTGCACAATTTCTTTAATAATTCGGTAGTGGTTGAGCACCCTACAGACATTCTCAGCTCGACTTCCTGCTCCTGGAAATGGCTTCCAGGAATTTTCTTGGAAACTCAGGAAATCTAATCCTTGATATGCTCCATTTAAGAAGGTTTCCAAAGCCTTCCCAGTGTGAATTAAACATCCAAATGATACCTGGAGCTCAAAGGGGTCTGCGGGTAGATAAGGAAGAGAGAATCAATATGGAAAAAATTACAGGGAAGGAAAGTAAGCAACCTACAGATTTAAAGGAAGGAAAACTTGCTGGGGGATCACATGGAAAGCCAGAGGTGGGACAGGAAAATGGGAGGAAATTTGTGGGAAGAAAATTTTGAGATAATAAAGGTATTTTGAAATAATTAAGGGGAAGGGCTAGACGGAAGGCTGTTGGAGAAATAAAGGACATCAACTGAAAGAGCAGACTGGAAGTGGTTAGGTACAGGCAGAAACCTGTAAACATGGAAGAAAGGAGGGCAGAATCTTGGTTGGGAAAGGCTGACTCTGAGGCCAGGGTGCTGGGCAGAAGATCAAGAACAGACAGTTATTTGAGGTCTAGAACCTGATGGTATTTTTACAGGTGTGAGAGCTATGTGTATTGGGTGGGAGAAGTAGAGTGGGAGTGGTGGTGAACGGTCAGCAGAGGAGGGACAGTGCCCAAAAGGAGACAAGCAACAACATCAACGTCCACATTCTTTCTATCCTTTGAAAGATGATCAGAGCCTTCCAGCGAACATTCTCTTGGATTAAGGAACTCACATTCAAACTGAAACTGACTGGCATAGGCCTGCACTTCCCGTGGGAAACTGTGGAAGTACAGCTGCAAGAGTGCTTGTATGCTCTTCAGCTCCTCCTTGCTGAAGTTACCCTGGGACCAGGGCCTCAGAAAGCGGATGGTGGCCAAGATACTATCCCAGCCATGAGTCTGCAGCTCGCCCAGCCAGCCTGAGCCCTGGGTCTTCGTCCAGCTGTGGTTGGCAAAGGAGGAGATCTGGATCAAGCGGAAGGAGGGGGATTCTTCTGCAGCCAGATGATGGGGTCCTGGAACCTGAGGATCTGAGAGAGGGAGTGAAAGCATGGGAAACGTTGGCCCCATAGAGGAGAGGATGCATGGAGATGGTTACACAGGTTGCACATATTCCCATAGCCTCTGCTTCTGGGCCAGCATCCTCTCCCCAAAATCAGGCAGATTAACTGAGACTATGACAAAGAATACTTTGCTTGGAACTAACATGATATACAGACTCCAAGGGCAACCTGTAGGTGCATTACCCCCTTCCCCTAGGTCCTCCCCAGAACCTCTCCACCCTGCAGTTCCCAGCCAAGGGTATCTCTCCACCTGGGATCATCTTACCCACTGTGCTTGCCCCATGGCAGAGAAGTCCCCTGAAGAGCAGAGGCAGCAGAAGCAGCATTGAAGCTCTCTTAGGTGAAGGATGCCTGCACAGGCAAGCTGCCCTCAGAACTCAGACACGGTTCTGCTCTTTACCCTCTCGCCCTCTCATCTGACTTCCCTTGGTACACCAACACAGAAACCTCTCCCTCTGCCGACTTCCCTGCCAGAGAAACCCTACAGCCTCTGGCAGTCACAGGCTTCCCGCACGGTCTCTCACTTCCCCTCCACTTCTCCCACTATCTGACTTCCTGATTTTCTTCTGCATGTGCCTATGCCCTCCTGATCCCCTCTACTGCAGCCAGTCCTGGCTTCTGAAGAAAGGCTATGGTCTGTGATTTGGCTGGAATACTTAGCATCTTTTAGCCTTGGAGAAATCAAGTCCATACTCGGGTTCTCAATGTCTTTCTCTTTGAAAAGAAGTGATGGAAGGTGATCAGTGATGCCCAGTGGCCTTTCCAGCAGTTTCCTCACCCCTCATCCTTCTGTGGTCTCCTCCTCCTGTATGCCCCTTGGCTACCTTTCCCCTTCTTCTTGGTCTTTCCTGTTTTTCTCTACTAACTGCTTTCCCCCTGGAGTCGACACTCACTCCTCTCACTTGTCCTGCCTGTTCCACCTCATCTCAGTCCCCTTCGTCCCTTCATTCTGCTCTTCTCAAAATCATTGCCAGAAAACACTAGACATTTTGAGTGCAGCTATTAGGCTACAGGCAAACCTCATTCATCATCCACAATGAAAACGAAGCAGTAGTGACAATACTGCTTCTTAGTAGTGACAATTATATCAGATAATCTATAGAAAATGCCCTTTTGCCCAGTTGTCCTGGTCAGACTAGTTGTCACTGTTGAAGGGTCTATGCCTGAATTTAACCTGGAAATCGTGAGCTGGGAGGCAGGTGGATTTCCAGTCATGCTGTGTGAGTGGGTCTGTGGGAAGTATCCAGGGGCCCTGGAACCCATCCTTACCCCAAATGAGTTGAGTGTGTCTACTGATGATGAGCAAGCTTGGCTCTGGGTATGAAGGGTGGGCACGGCCTGGGAGCACTGGTGTCCTCGTTGGCGGTTGTTGACAAGAGAAGAGCTTTGTTGGAGGCAGGGAAGTGACTCTAAGGGATTGTAGTATGCATGGGAGAATTAATTATTGAGTTGAGTCTCTATTTTGCTTCCTTTCATTGACATTTGCTATAGCAGCTTGAAGGCAGTTGAAACATCTTTCCTCTGTTTGGCCATTCATCTGACATTTAATTAGTGCCCACTTGGTGCCAAACAAATTTGCCAGACACTTAGGTTCAGAGAAGAAATTTCTCTGGAAAAAACAAAACAAAACCCAACTAAAATGTCTACTTTTACTATAAACCTTACTGAATAGTGATCATAATTGTGGAAAAAGATCCACACTCAATCTCACCCTGGTATTGTTCCTGAATTCCAAAGAGGACAAAAATAAATAAATAAATAAATTCACAGTTTTAGACACATACTGGCTACTTAAAAAGAAGAGCATGACACAGGCTTCAGACTCTTCATGTGCGATGCTATGGGGAAATATTTCAGAACTCTGAGGTAATGAGATAATTCTAAATTACTTTACTCAGGCAAATTATCATTCCCCCATGAAGGCAAAGTTAAGCCATATTTGAACCCTCAGGAAGTCAAACAATGTACCACACAACTTCCTTTATGAAACTGAGTAAAACCAAAAATTTGCCTCCGAATTGAACCATAAAGAAGTCTGAGCACTGAAGAGCTGATGCTTTCAAACTGTGGTGCTGAAGAAGACTCTAGAGAGTTACTTGGAAAGCAAGAAGTTCAAACCAGTCAATCCTAAAGGAAATCAACCCTGAATATTCATTGGAAGGACTGATGTTGAAGCTGAATCTTCAATACTTTGGCCATCTGATGCAAAAAAGCCAATTCATTGGAAAAGACCCTAATCCTGGGAAAGATCGAGGGCAGGAGGAAAAGAGGGTGACAGAGGATGAGATGGTTGGATGGCATCAGCAACACAATAGGCATGAGTTTGAGTAAATTCCAGGAGATGGTGAAGGACAGGGAAAACTGACCTGCCGCAGTCCATAAGATCACAAAGAGTCAGACACAACTTAGAGACTGGACAACAACGACAACAAAGAACTCAAGAAATGACGCAAGAATATTAATATAAAATGATTTTTAAGAGCTTCCCTGGTGACTCAGTGGTAAAGAATCCACCTGCCAATGCAAGAGACACAGATTCGATTCTTGGTCAGGGAAGATTCCCCGCATGTCATAGAGGAATCAAGCCTGTGTGCCAAAACTATTGAGCATGTGCTCCAGAGCCCAGGAACCACAACTACTGAGCCCATGTGCCACAAATACTGAACACTGAGTGCCCTAGGGTCAGTGCTCTGCAATAGGAGGAACCACTGCAATGGGAAGCCTATGCACCAACTACAGAATAGCCCTTACTTGCTGCAATTAGAGAAAAGCCCACACAGCAATCAAGACCCAGCACAGCCAAAAAATAATGCATAAACAAGATTATTTTAAAGTTACTTTTAAAATATGTAGTTGTCTAAATAAGTGTTTAAAATGAACTTGTAAAATTTAACACATTTGTTTACCATTTCAGAAAAAGCAATAATATTCAAGGAATTAAATTTCATATTAATTCATCAAAACCCCAGAAGGTAAATGAAAAGAAAGGAGAGAAATAAGTATTACTGTACTTCAAATTATATTTTATTTATCATAAGAGCACAATATAAAATAAAGTCAGTTAGAAAAATCGTTTCAATCATGTTTATAGAAAACTGCATTAAATCAAGCTGGCAGAGAGCACATTTAGCTCAGATGTCTAAAGCAATTAAAATATTTAAAAATGTGTGTTAATAAAAGATGAATGAATCCATTATCATGCTGGAAAATAAAGGATCCAACTGCTGAAGAGAAATTTTAAAGTCCTTCTAAAATGAAAGCAAATGAAATGGTTCAAAATCCACAGACCAAAATATTTCCAGAAGCAAAATAATACGAATATAAGAGGATGCCTGCAAAAACTATAAATATAAATGAAAATGTAAAAAATTTTAACTAAGTAGATTATTTACTACCCCTAACTTTACTGACTTTTAGGCCTCAAGACATTTTGTCATATGACAATAATCTAAGAACTCTCTTAGCAGAATGACATGTTTACCCGGGGAGACAATCTAGCCTGAAAACAGGCAACAGGCAGTATATTTACAGGAGTAGCAGATCAGGGATTTAGTGCCTTTCTGCCTTAGACCTAAGGCAAAGATCACCTCTTTTGTTCTTGCTACAAACTGAAGAATCAGTTGCATCACCTGCACAGAAAAGCAGAGGAAGTCAGGGGTATATTTTGAGTGGCAGCCTCCCAGTTCTACAGAGAGCTCAGGTAGATTTGAAACATTTGTTTTCAACTTTATCTGAAAAAAATAAAGAATAGGATCCTAATTCTTTTAGCTAAAGAATAACGAAAGGAGTAATTGCCTGAGCGCAAGTAAAGAACATTAGAAAGTTAATGCTAAAACAGGTGGAAGATGCCTAGGGACTTATAGGAGAAAAGTGGACTTTAGAGCTTAAGGATCAGAGAAAAGAGACAAAATGGGAGATGTTAGTAAACTCTGATTCTCTAAGTCATCCTGAAGAACTGTCTCATTTTTCAAGCAACTGAAGGATTTTAAACATGGGAGTTTTGTGATTAAAATGCCTTTTAGGAAAATTCTCTAAATCCCAAGGAGATTCACTAGAGATTGTACTAAAGAATGATGAGACAGTGATGGCCAATGATTGTAGTGACCTAGACAAAGGCAGGAGCAGTGAGAATGGAGAGAAATGGAAATAGCAAAGATATGTTGGAGGTCATCAGGAGTAGTCAAACAAAGTGCGACCAGGAGGAGAGAAATAGGGCCATTCATGAAGGCAGGCAGCACAAGTCTGGGGAGGATGGCATGGAGATGCACAGTTCAGATTGGTTCATGTTCGAATAAACCTCCAGATGGAGGTACTCAGGTGTTTCATGGTACATGGATTGTTGCAGTGGGGTGCTATGGATGACACAGAACCCGCCAAGAACATGATGTTGAGGGCCAAAATCTATCAAAATTTGATAGGCTTTATTTGCCTACCAAAACAAATGAAAAATATGGAGACAGATTTCCTCTATATTTGGAAAAAATCAAAAGGTGTGTTTTATTCTCAGCCAGTGGAGAGGGGAACACAGTAGATTCATGCCTCAAGAACTGTGCCTTCCCCCATGAGAAGTCCAGGGGTTTATACAAGGCAATGGCTCTCAGTCAGGAGTAGGCGCTGAGTAACAAAGGTGCTAGGATCTTGATTTCTTTCTCTTGCCTTGTTTCAAAGACAGTCATGTACTGGCATCAAAGTGTAAGTGAGGGTGCTCAGTCGTGTCCAGCTCTTTAACCTACCAGGCTCCAGGGTCCATGGGATTTCCCAGGCAAGAATACTGGAGTGGGCTGCCATTTCCTTCTCTAGGTGATCTTCCGAACCCAGGGATTGAACCCTGGTCTCTTTCACTGCAGACAGACGCTTTACCGTCTCAGCCACAGGAACCCAGTAATTGAGCCTGGCTATTCAATGGCTCTGAGGCCTAATTTTTGATATGTAAATACAAAGGGGAAGGGTATTATAAGGGTAAACACCAAAAACAGGATGTATTTAGCATAGAGTCAAAAGAACGAATGTGAGTTGTAGCTTCTTCAGAGTTAGAGGGCAGAAAAGCAAACGAACTTAGTTACAGACTTGCAGTGTCAGGAGCAGTTATTTTATTTATTTTAAAATTAAAAATTGGGAGTGTTCAGGTTTGCTCACTGTTCTCTTTATCTTCTTTGTTCTCAGGAAAGTGAAAGAAAAACTCATTCCTCTTTCTTCTTTCCTTTTCACTGCAACAATCCGTTCTGTTCAGTCTCTCAGTTGTGTCCGACTCTTTGCAATCCCATGGACTGCAGCACGCCAGGCCTCCCTGTCTATCATCAACTCCCGGAGTTCACCCAAACTCGTCCATTGAGTCAGTGATGCCATCCAACCATCTCATCCTCTGTGTTCCCCTTCTCCTCCCACCTTCAATCTTTCCCAGCACCAGAGTCTTTTCAAATGAGTCAGCTCTTTGCATCAGGTGGCCAAAGTATTGGAGTTTCAGCTTCAACATCAGTCCTTCCAATGAATATTCAGGACTGATTTCCTTTAGCATGGACGGGTTGGATCTCCTTGCTGACCAAGGGACTCTCAAGAGTCTTCTCCAACAGCACAGTTCAAAAGCATCGATTCTTCACCGCTCAGCTTTCTTTATAGTCCAACTCTCACATCCATACATGACCACTGGAAAAACCATAGCCTTGACTAGACAGACCTTTGTTGACAAAGTGATGTCTCTGCTTTTTAATATGCTGTCCAGGTTAGTCATAACTTCCCTTCCAAAGAGTAAGCGTCTTTTAATTTCATGGCTACAATCACCATCTGCAGGGATTTTGGAGCCCCAAAAAATAAAGTCTGACACTGTTTCCACGGTTTCCCCATCTATTTCCCATGAAGTGATGGGACCAGATGCCATGATCTTCGTTTTCTGAATGTTGAGTTTTAAGCCAACTTTTTCACTCTCTTCTTTCCCTTTCATCAAGAGGCTCTTTAGTTCTTCTTCACTTTCTGCCATAAGGGTGGTGTCATCTGCATATCTGAGGTTATTGATATTTCTCCTGGCAATGTTGATTCCAGCTTGTGCTTCTTCCAGCCCAGCATTTCTCATGATGTACTCTGCATATAAGTTAAATAAACAGAGTAATAATATACATACTCCTTTTCCTATTTGGAACCAGCCTGTTGTTCCATGTCCAGTTCTAACTGTTGCTTCCTGACCTACAACACTGCAACAATGGTACCATAGAAAGAAGTGTAGATGGCATGTAAATCTGTCCCTCAGTTTCTAATTGTATTTTTAAGTTAAATTAATAAGTGTCTGTCATAGAAAATGTTCAGGTCTCTTGAATATGTTCATTTATTCATTCTTTGCTTGACTCATTATTTATTGAGAACTTAACTATATACCAAGCATTTCACTAAGAGCTGAGAAAGAGAAGGGAAAGGAAGGAGGAATATAATTCTTGTCTTGGTGGAGTTTACTGTGAATATCAATGAATATATAAACACAGTAGTCATAAGCACTGAATTTAGAAGTATGCAATGCAATGATGAGAAATGACAAGAAAAATGGACAAAGAGAGATCAAGGAAAGATTCCCAGAAAGTGAAACACACCTGCATTCTGGGGGAACAGAAGCATTAGCCTGGGAAAGAGACCACAGTCTATGCAAAGACCTGGTATACGTATCAGGGACTATGTCCCATCTGAGAAACTGAAACAGCCACAATTCACATGTATTTCACATATACCATTTCTCAAATATCATTAAAATCCTTTTCTATATTTCAACTATAATTTTTCCTGAAAGAATGTGAAAGTGAGTCGCTCAGTCATGTCCGACTCTTTGTGACCCCATGGACTGTAGACTACCAGGTTCCTCCATCCATGGGATTTCCCAGGCAAGAGTACTGGAGTGAGTTGCCATTTCCTTCGCCTGGAGCTCTTCCTGACCCAGGGATTGAACCTGGGTCTCCCGCATTTTAGGCAGACACTTTACTGTCAATGGACAAAAGACACTTGGACATGATTGTGCATTGAATCCCATAGTGTACACTAGTAAAATTTGCACCAGGTTTACATCTAGGTAACATAGTCAAAGGGTTCTGCATCTGCTAATCACTCATGGTAGCCTACAACACCTGCAAGTCTCAAATAGTAATGAATGTGTCAGAGCACATTGTTCTATTCATTTATGAAGTACCAGGTGTGCTGGACAGCCAACAGTTTCAGAATGATGGGCTTTTATGTTACATCTGGGTAACACAGGGACTTCCTCCCTCACCCTCACCATCTTAAGCAGCTGTGAGCTAGAGCTCACTTATGCTACACCCACCACCATTCAGGAGACCTCCAAAGCTCTTTTTCTTTAATTGAAATGTAGTTGATTTACAATGATTTGCTCATTTCTGCAGTAGAGTTGAAGGTCTTTTAAACATTCAGCCAGGCTTCTGCTGAAGTTTTTTGCCTCTGTTCCTGACACTAAACCATAAATAAATGGGAATATTCAGAAAGCATCCTAATACCATGAAGACTAAGAGGTGCTGCAACAGTCTTGACCTCCTAATTTCTCTAGCATGGGGAACTTCCAGAATGGTGGACTGAGGATCTTGGCTAATTCTCTTCCCCCCAAAAAATGATAAAACTTGTCAATGTTTTACATTGAGTCTCTGGAAATGGATCCAAGTTATACAACAAATTGAAAAGTGTTGAGAAAAACTCTTGAACTTGTAAGCACAGTACCATTCTACTAGGGCAGGGAAATCCATGAAAATGAGAAGCTTCCCTGTTGAAGGTGGCTAACTTCATTCAGAGAGAAGTAGAGAGATCACCCCAAACCAGGGGCATCACTAAACTAGCAAACTTGAAAGAAAAGAGATGTGAAAGTTTAACTTCCCAGTTGGCCTGGAGGTATAACACTGGATGGAGCAACAAGTCTTCAGGCTAGCCGGAAAATTTACAAAGATATCTATGAGTAGGATATGACTAATCTGCCACATATCCCTAGCAGTCTGGAAGGATGCACACGTATGAAACACTGAATGATGGTCAAAAAGACCAGAAACAACCAACTGCAACATTCTGCAGGTCCCTAGATGAAGATGAGGTTTGTATACATGCTGTGAGAAGAAACAAAAAAGACAGGAAGGAAGGAGGAAAGAAAGAAAAAAAGTTAACAAAGACACCTGTAACTGAATACTATGGGAGAGTTAGACTGTATGGATTAGCCCACCCAGGCAAGTCATTAAGCAAACATATGAAGCAACAAAGAATGACAGGAACAAAGAGTAACATGGGGCCATCAGAACCCACACACTGTCTATTAATATAGTATCCATTTTTCAACAACAAAAAAAGGAAGCATGAAAAGAGGGAAGTGTGATTATACACAGGGGAAAGAAAGAAATCAATAGAAATTGTCTTTCATGCTGCTCTAGTGTTAGACATAGCAGAAAAACCTCAAAGCTATAAAACAATGAACATTAGATAAGTTTAAGTTTAAATAAATAAGTTTAAAGACCATGTTTAAGAATTAAGGAGAGTGTGACAAAAATGAAGCAACAAATAGAGAATATCATTAAAGAGAATTTTTTTAAGTAAATCAAAAATTTGAAACTGTATAATAAATTCCTAGTAGGACAAAATATAAATATACCAAAATCAATTGTAGTTCTATATGCTAACAATCAAGAATCCAAAAATGAAGTTAGGAAAGCAATTTCACTTACAAAAGGCTCAACAGAATAAAATAAAGAGGAACAGATTTTAATAAAAGAAATGCAAGACATGTACACTGAAAACTAAAAAGGAGAAATTAATGCTGTAATAGGGAAACTTTTTCATGCAGTCACAGTAGTATCAAAAAATAATAAATAATAAATAAAATGAATGTTTAAATCTCATAAATTTTTATTTCTAAGTATATTTGCTGCATGTTGGTTATAGTGAAACTAAACCATGTATAGGAAGCCCCTTTTTATTCCAAAATTGGTAAGATTTTTTTTCATCAATATGTGTTTAATTTTATTGAGGGTTTCATCAGACATATAGTGAGATGATATAAACAATCACATTAATGGATTTTCTCGTGTTATTCTTACAATCCTAGTAAAAACTCTACATGTAGTATCTAAATTTACTTAAGCTCCTGAGTGAAATTGGATAATAGCTATTGGATATTTCATTTATTGGTTTGCTTTGGTTTTGTGTTTGCTTTGTTTATCTTCAAGTCTTCTTGTCAATTTGCTAGGTTTTTGTGTTGTGATATTCTACCCTCATGAAATGACTTCAATTTTTGTTTTCCATTGCTTTATATATCTTAAAACTGATCATTATTAAGAGCCTGAAGCTTTATGGATTAGTCAGTTTTGCCATCAATTTCAATGCTTATGGTAACTAGTACCTTTAAGGGATCTCTTTCTCTTGGGTCTTATTTGAATCATTTATAATTTTCAACAAAAATTTCCATCTCATTCTGACTTCAAATGACCTGAAATGAAGTTATACATAGTTTTCTCTTACTTTAACTCTTAGTTGTATCCAGTAACACCCACTTATTAAATCACAATGTTCTTCATTTGTGCATTATCTTGCTTGTCATTCCTTCCTGAGTTTATTTTCATATTATTATTAAAAAAAAAAAGATGTCTGAGTCTCATTTGGTAGTTTCTATTATACTTTAATTTCTATTTTAAAGATACAAACTTTATACTGACTTCCTTTCTTCTTCACTTTTCAATTTATTTTATGGTTCTTTTACTTGTTTCTTGAGTGAATGTCTAGGTCATTTATTTTTAATATTTCTTCTCTATAAATACTCTTGAAGCAATATATTGTTCTGTAAATGTACCATTACGGTCTATAGACATACATAGGTACTAAAGAGCATACATACTACCCTAAAAAATCAATATATAGTCAAAAGATTTAAATGGCATGTACCAAACATACTGCAAGTAATTGTACTAATTTGAAGAACTTTAGAATCATTCACAAAATGAAATAAAGCAAAAATGTTGGCGAAGAAAATCATTTTACTATTCCACAAGAAATCATATTGTTACATGGGCGAGATAACCACACACGAGTTTCAATTTTGAGGTTACTAAAGCCACAAGTCCCAACAATGAACTGAGCAAAGCAGCAAGAAATTTCTGACAACAATCCCACAGCGATTAACAAAACCACAAGATTTCTTCTAAAATAAAATCATGCAGAAGATAAATTCTAAAAAGAAAAATATTTAGCCAGCTTCAATTTTTTGGCACATAATATGATATTACTGATACCAGCATTATTCATGCAATGAACATGAACTTGGGCAAACTCTGGGAGATGGTGAGGAACAGGGAGGACTGGCAAGCTGCCATCCATGGGGTAGCAAACAGTTGCACACGTCTGGGCAACTGAACAACAACAAATGGTATGATTATTTCCTCCTTGCTTGCTTACTGTTTGCAGTCAGGCCTCCTTTCAGATGAAATTCCCCCTCCTCTGCTTCACAGACGAGGGGGAATATTCCCCTGGGGCTGTCCCACAATCACAGTCACAGATCCCCTTTTGTTAACCTTCTTGCCAAGCCTAAAAATTCCCTGGAAATAAATGACAAGTTGTCATCTTAGACAAAGAAATCTTTCTGCGTAAGACAATGATGGGGAGAAATCACCTAGAATTAATTTAAAACTGTATTTTTGAACACATTTATATGAATGTAAGGAGGTGTTCGATCTGCTGCTATTGAAAACTCTGTATTATCCAGGTGACCTTCCTATATTTCCTCTGAAGAAGTCTGATTTACAACTTTAATGATACTAGAATAAACATTGCCAATTTAATAAAATGTTAACAGAATGTATAAAGTAACATCAATTCCCATTATAGCCACAAGCATTTAATAGCCAACCAACCACTGTATAATAAAATATCATCTTTCAGTCGGATGGTGTTACTCTTTCTTCAAAGGTACAGGAAACAGAAGAGAAAGTGCTCAGACTGTCCAACATGATCACACAGTTGGACCATTTCTAAACTCCATTCTTCTATTAACCAATTATTTAATCTTCCAAATCTGCCCACATAGTCAGCTCCTTCTTATGGTTGATTTTCAAAATTTTTATATATCCCAGTTCTTTTCCTTTCAAATCTAACTCTAAAGTTCAGTGGTGTTTTCTCTCTGAGGTCTAATTCTTTTTCAAGGCGATTTCCATTTAGATAATGATTCCATTCATGTGAATTTAAGAAGCCAGTGCTATCCTAGATAATTTCAACAGCAGAGTGCAAAATAGTCTCTTGGCCATTCTGATTCACCTTCCTCTTATCATTGCTCTTACCTCTTATTAGATTACCTTCAGATTCCCCACACTCTTAACGAATTTTTTTCTAACAGCACCTGTGTGATTCTTCCATGAAGTTATCAATGAGTTCATCCAGCTTTCACCTTTTGAAAACTTGTGTGCAGTTTCTCAGCTGTCTTCCATGTCCTAGGACACAGAGTAACATTGGCCATTACAGTCATGACTATTGATATGAGCTGGTTCCACTTGCCCCAAAATGTACAGTATGCTCTGAAGCCCTCAAAGTGCTAATTTCAAATGGAAATCCTTGTCTTTCTCCTCACGTTTACTTTCATTTCTCTTATGTATCTTAAGTAGTATTAAATTTTCAGCTATGCTAACCACATCTGTTAAAGTGTGATTAACAGATGTGATTAACAATATACCAGCAAATTTGAAAAATCCAGCATCACAGGACTAAAATCTGGATTATTGGAAATAATAATCTGGATTATTATTTTTATTATAAATAAAAATCTGGATCAGAACATTTAGACCACAGGACTAGAATAGTTCAGTTTTCATTCCACTCCCAAAGAAGGACAATGCCAAAGAATGTTCAAACTATTGTCAGTTGCACTCATCTCACATGTTAGCAAAGCAATACTCAAAATGCTTCAAGCTAGGCTTCAACAGTACATGAAACAAGAACTTTCAGATATACAAACTGGATTTAGAAAAGGCAGAGGAATCAGAAATAAAATTGCCAACATCTGTTGCATCATGGAAAAAGCTTGAAAATTCCAGAAAAGCATCTAACTTCTGCTTCATTGACTACACTAAACCTTTGACAATGTAGATCACAACAATCTGTGGAAAATTCTTAAAGAGATAGGAATACCAGACCACCTTACCTGCCTCCTGAGAAACTTGCATGCAGGTCAGGAAGCAACAGTTAGGACTTTACATGAAACAATGGACTGGTTCCAAATTGGGAAAGAAGTACGTCAAGGCTGTATATTGTCACCCTGCTTATTTAACTTATATGCAGAGTACATCATGTGAAATGCCAGCTGGATAACTCACAAATTGAAATCAAGATTGCCAGGAGAAACATCAATCACCTCAAATATTCAGATGATACCACTGTTATGGCAGAAAGTGAGAGGAACTAAAGAGCCTCTTGATGATGGTGAAAGAGGAGAGTGAAAAAGCTGTTTAAAAACTCAACATTCAAAAAACAAAGATCATGGCATCTTGGTCCAACCACTTCACAGCAAAGAAATGGGGAAACAATGGAAACAGTGACAGAGTTTATGTTCTTGGGCTCCAAAATGACTGTGGATGCTGACTGCAGCCATGAAATTAAAAAACACTTGATCCTTGGAAGAAAAGCAATGACAAACTTAGACAGTGTATTAAAAAAAGAGACATTACTTTGCCTGCAAATGTCCATATAGTCAAAGCTATGGTTTTTTAATAGGCATGTATGGATGTGATTTTGAACAGTTTGCCTTGGAAACAAACATATAACATTCTGTCACTTTTGAGACTGCATCCAAGTACTACATTTCAGACTCTATGTTGACTATGAGGGCTACTCCATTTTCTTCTAGGGATTCTTGCCCACAGTAGTAGATATAATGATCATCTGAATTAAATTTGCCCATTCCAGTCCATTTTAGTTCACTGATTCCTAAAACATCTCCTGTTTGACCACTTCCAATTTATTTTGATTCATGGACCCAACATTCCAGGTTCCTATGCAATATTGCTCTTTACAGCATCAGACTTTACTTCCATCAATCACATCCACAACTGGGTATTGTTTTTGCCTTGGCTCCATTTCTTCATTCTTTCTGGAGTTATTTCTCCACTGATCTCCAGTAACATATTGGGCACCTACCGACCTGGGGAGTTTATCTTTCAGTGTCATATCCTTTTGCTTTTCATAGTGTTCATGGGGTTCTCAAGGCAAGAATACTGAAATGGTTTGCCATTCTCGTCTCCAGTAGACCACATTTTGTCAGAACTGTCCACTATGACCCATCAGTCTTGGGTGGCCTTATATGGCATGGCTCATAGTTTCACTGAGTTAGACAAGTCTGTGGTCCATGTGATCAGTTTGATTAGCTTTCTGTGTTTGTGGTTTCTATTATGTCCACCCTCTAATGGATAAGGATAATAGGCTTATGGAAGCTTCCTGATGGGGTAGACTGACTGTGAGGGAAACTGGGTCTTGTTCTGGTGGGCGGGGCCATGCTCAGTAAACTCTTATTTAAATTTTCTGTTGATGAGCAGGGCTGTGTTCCCTCCCTGTTTTTTGACCTGAGATCAAATTATGGTAGAGGTAATGAAGATAATGGTGACCTCCTTCAAAAGGTCCCATGCACACACTGTTCTGCTCAGTGCCCTTGACCCTGCAGCAGGCCTCCACCAACCCATGTCTCCACTGGAGATTGCTGGACACAACAAGCAAGTCTGGGTCAGTCTCTTCTGGGGTCACTGCTTCTTTCTCCTGGGTTCTGGTGCACAAAAGTTTTTGTTTGTGCACTCCAAGAGTCTGTTTCCCCAGGCATATGTAAGTTCTGTAATCAAATCCCACTGGCCTCCAAAATTAAATTCCCTGGGGGCTCTCAGTCGCTTGACCAGATCCCCAGGTTGGGAAATCTGTTGTGGGCCCTAGAAATTTCTTAACAGTGCAAGAATTTCTTTGGTATAATTGTTCCGCAGTTTGTGGGTCATCTGCTCAATGGCTTTATGGTGGGGTAAATGGTGATTTCCTCCAAGAGGGCTTATGCCGCAAGCTGCATGACCCAGGTAGCTGCACCCAGAGCCCCTGCCCCTGCGGCAGGTAACTGCTGGTCCATACCTCTGCAGGAGACTCAGACATGGGTCTGACTCAGTCTCCGTGGCGTCTTTGGGTCCTGATGCACACAAGGTTTTGTTTGAGCTCTCCAAGCATCTCTGGCAGGTATGAGGTTTGATTCTTAACATGATTGCACCCCTCCTACCATCTTTCTGAGACTCTTCCTTTGCCTTTGGATGTGGGGTATCTTTTTTGGGTGGTATCCAACATTCTCCTGTCGATGGTTGTTCAGCAGCGAGTTGTAATTTTGGAGTTCTCACAGGAGAAGATGAGCACATGTCTTCTACTCTTCCATCTTGCCAAGATGCCTCTTACCACCTTACCTGCCTCCATAGAAATCTTTATGCAGATAAAGAAGCAACAATTAGAACTGGACATGGAACAACAGACTGGTTCCAAATTGGGAAAGTATGTCAAGGCTGTATATTGTCACCCTGCTTATTTAATTTTTATGCAGAGTACATCATCTGAAATGCCAGAGTGGATGAAGCACAAGCTGGAATCAAGATTGCTGGGAGAAATATCAATAATCTCAGATACGCAGATGACACCACTCTTATGACAGAAAGTGAAGAGGAACTGAAGAACCTCTTGATGAAAGTGAAAGAGGAGAATCAAACAAGTTGACTTAAAATTCAACATTCAAAAAACCAAGATCATGGCATCTGGTCCCAATTTTTCATGGCAAATAGATGGGGGAACAATGGAAACAGTGACAGACTTTGTTTTCTTGGGCTCCAAAATCACTTGGAAGAAAAGCTATGACCAACCTAGACAGCATATTAAAAAGAAGAGAGATTACTTTGGCAACAAATGTCCATCTAGTCAAAACTATGGTTTTTCCAGTAGTCATGTATGGATGTGAGAGTTGAACTAATAAGAAAGTTGAGCACTGAAGAAGTGATGCTTTTGAACTGTGGTGTTGGAGAAGACTCTTGAGAGTTCTTTGGACTGCAAGGAGATCAAACCAGTCCATCCTAAAGGAAATCAGTTCTGAGGATTCATTGGAAGGACTGATGCTGAAGCTAAAACTCCAATATTTTGGCCACCTGATATGAAGAACTGACTCATTGGGGAAAAAAAAAAAAACACCCCTGATGCTGGGAGGATTGAAGGCAGGAGGAGAGGGGGACAACAGAGGATGAGATTGTTGGATGCCATCACCAACTCTATGGATATCAGTTTGAACAAGCTCCAGACATTGGTGATGGACTTGGAAGCCTGGCTGCTGCAGCCCATGGAGTCACAGAGTCAGACACAACTGAGTGAATGAACCGAACTGATCTATGGATATGAGAGTTGGACAATAAAAAAGGCTAAATGCCAAAGAATTGATGCCTTATGAACTGTGGTGCTGGAGAAGACTCTTGAGAGTCCTTTGAACTGCAAGGATATCAAACAAGTCAATTCTAAAGGAAATCAGTCCTGAATATGCATTGGAAGGACTGATTCTAAAACTGAAGCTGCAGTACTTTGGCTACCTGATGCCCGCTCTTTGGGAAAGACCCTGAAGCTGGGAAAGACTGAAGGCAGGAGAAGGAGATGACAGAGGGTGAGATGGATGGCATCACTGACTCAATGGACATAAATTTAAGCAAACACACAGAGATAGTGAAGAACAGGGAAGCCTGGCTGCTGCAGCCCATGGGCCCACAAAGAATTGGACACAAGTGAGCGACTGAACAATAACAACCACATCTTAGAGTAGTGCTGTCTAACAAAACTAGCTGTATGGTGGAAATTTTCTATTCTCAATGTCTAGTATAGCAATTTAAGAAACAACCGTCTAAACTGAGCAGTTTAAACTGAAAACAATTACATTTTATTATTTTATTTTTTAATATAAATTTGTTTATGTTAATTGGAGGTTAATTACTTAACAATATTGTATTGGTTTTGCCATACATCAACATGAATCCAGCACAGGTATGCACGTGTTCCCCATCCTGAACCCCCCTCCCTCCTCCCTCCCTGTACCATCCCTCTGGGTCATCTCAGTGCACCAGCCCCACGCATCCCATATCATGCATCGAACCTGGACTGGCTATTCGTTTCATATATGATATTATATATGTTTCAATGCCATTCTCCCAAATCATCCCACCCTGGCCCTCTCCCACAGAGTCCAAAAGACTGTTCTATACGTACATCTATGTCTCTTTTGCTGTTTCGCATACAGGGTTATCGTTACCATCTTTCTAAATTCCATATATATCCGTTCAGTTCAGTTCAGTTCAGTCGCTCAATCATGTCTGACTCTTTGCGACCCCATGAATCGCAGCATGCCAAGCCTCCTTGTCCATCACCAACTCCCGGAGTTCACTCAGACTCGCGTCCACTGAGTCAGTGATGCCATCCAGCCATCTCATCCTCTGTCGTCCCCTTCTCCTGCCCTCAATCCCTCCCAGCATCAAAGTCTTTTCCAATGAGTCAACTCTTCACATGAGGTGGCCAAAGTACTGGAGTTTCAGCTTTAGCATCATTCCTTCCAAAGAAATCCTAGGGCTGATCTCCTTCAGAATGGACTGGTGGGATCTCTTTGCAGTCCAAGGGACTCTTAAGAGTCTTCTCCAACACCACAGTTCAAAAGCTTCAATTCTTCATCTCTCAGCCTTCTTCACAGTCCAGCTCTCACATCCATACATGACCACTGGAAAAACCACAGTCTTGACTAGATGGACCTTAGTTGGCAAAGTAATGTCTCCGCTTTTGAATATACTATCTAGGTTGCTCATAACTTTTCTTCCAAGGAGTAAGTGTCTTTTAATTTCATGGCTGCAATCACCATTTGCAGTGACTTTGGAGCCCCCAAAATAAAGTCTGACACTGTTTCTACTGTTTCCCCATCTATTTCCCATAAAGTGATGGGACCGGATGCCATGATCTTAGTTTTCTGAATGTTGAACTTTAAGCTAACTTTTTCACTCTCCTCTTTTACTTCCATCAAGAGACTTTTTAGTTCCTCTTCACTTTCTGCCATAAGTGTGGTGTCATCTGCATATCTGAGGTGATTGGTATTTCTCCCAGCAATCTTGATTTCAGCTTGTGTTTCTTCCAGTCCAGCATTTCTCATGATGTACTCTGCATAGAAGTTAAATAAGCAGGGTGACAATATACAGCCTTGACGTACTCCTTTTCCTATTTGGAACCAGTCTGTCATTCCATGTCCAGTTCTAACTGTTGCTTCCTGATCTGCATACAGATTTCTCAAGAGGCAGGTCAGGTGGTCTGGTATTCCCATCTCTTTCAGAATTTTCCACAGTTTATTGTGATCCACACAGTCAAAGGCTTTAGTATACTGTATTGGCATTTTTCTTTCTCACTTGCTTCACTCTGTATAGTAGGCTCCAGGTTCATCTATCTCATTAGAACAGATTCAAATGTATTCTTTTTAATGGCTGGGTAATACTCCATTGTGTATATGTACCACAGCTTTCTTATCCATTTGTCTGCTGATGGACATCTAGGTTGCTTCCATGTTCTGGCTGTTATAAACAGTGCTGCAATGAACACTGGGGTATACGTGTCTCTTTCAAGTCTGGTTTCCTCAGTGTGTATGCCCAGCAGTGGGATTGCTGGGTCATAAGGTAGTTCTATTTCCAGTTTTTTAAGGAATCTCCACACTGTTTTCCATAGTGGCTGTACTAGTTTGCATTCCCACCAAAAGTGTAAGAGGGTTCCCTTTTCTCCACACCCTCTCCAGCATTTATTGCTTGTAGACTTTTGGATTGGCATGAAATGGTACCTCATTGTAGTTTTGATTTGCATTTCTCTGATAATGAGTAATGTTGAGCATCTTTTCATGTGTTTGTTAGCCATCTGTATGTTTTCTTTGGAGAAATGTCTATTTAGTTTTTATCTATATCCCTATGGCTTTCTGTGATTCAAATGTGTCTAGCCCACATATCACTCAGACCTTCTCTTCATGTCTGATTCTTGGTTCAGCCCAGGCTGCAACCCCTGACACACTTGACTGCTCACTGCAGTGCTTCATTTAGGGAGTCTGGAGGATCCATCTCCTCAACACAATACCCTACTCCATCCACACCACCCAGTCCATGATAGCTCATATTCTATGGCTAAGAGGACTGTTTCCTAATTCTTTGAACTATTTTGAAATACAGCAGAAGGTGAATTGGCCACTGTGTAGGCTGGTTTCTCCTTAGCCCGAGTACCTTTTCTCTGAGCATCTCCAGCCAGGGTAGTTGATACTTCTTAGGTTCATGAAGGCTTTCAATGAGAAATATTTGAAGAGAAGATTTAATACTAGAATTCATCTTTTATATTTTTTATTCCTGTTAAATCAACATCTTGTCCATGTATTTCTAATTTAAATTTTTATTTCACTGCTCATACTCCAGGAAATTTATTTTTAGTTGTTCTTAGTTTATATCATAGAGTGTAGACCCTCAAAGCAAGTGCTATTTCTTGTGGCAAGTGCTTGTGTAGACCTTCTTACCAGTTAATATACTTTATGAACTTTGGCTACTTATTTTGTTTTTTTGTTGTTTTGTTTTTTTTTTTTTTTTGGACTTTGTATCCAAGATATCACACTGCATTTAATTATCATGTCTCTTTAGTCTTCCCCAATCTGTGACAGCTTCTCCAACTTCCCTTGTTTTCGAGTCCTGAACGATTTTGAAGAGCACTGGACACATATTTTGTAGAATTTTCCCACTTTGGATTGTCTGATATTTTCTCATGATTAGTTTGGGGTTGCAAGTTTGAGGCAAGAATACAACAGATGTGACAATCCCTTCTCATCACACCATATTGGGGCACATGATAGTAGCATGATTTATGACTGGCAGTGATAATCCAGATCACTCAACTAATGCTGTTTCTGCCAGGTTTTGCCACCCAGGTTACTACTTTACCTCTTACACTCTATGAACTGGAAATGAGAAACTAAGTTCAGCCCACATTTAAGGCAGAGAATCAAATTCCACATCCTAGAAGGGGAGTTCCTACACAGATAGTCTGAGATTTTTCTGTAAGGAAGACTTACCTTTTCCCACCTTTTTAATTTATTTATTGCATATCCTATTTGTGTGGGATCATGTTTGTTTAATTTATGCTTTTAATTTTACTAAGATTTTTAGGACCTCCTGTCACCTCTTCTAACCACATCATTTACTACTCACTAACTTTTCCTTGTAAATCGGCTCTCCAAGTTGAGGCCACTTAAAACATTATCAGAAAGGATACATGTCCCCCAGTGTTCATTGCAGCACTGTTTACAATTGCCAAGACATGGAAGCAACCTAACTGTCCATTGACAAAGATATATTATGAAAACATTAGCCAAAAGGAAACTGGCATGTTTATACTAAGATATGACAAAGTAGCCTTAGAGAAAAGGAAGCATTATAAGGTATAAAGTAGGAAATGCATAACAAAATTAGCTATAACATTTCAAACATTTACGCATCTAGGAAATACATCTTCAAAATTATAAAGCAAAACCTGATTTTTAAAAACATTTTTTAAGTATAAGAATGATGGTGAGTTCTTTTAATGTTCTTGTAAGTAAAATAGAAAAAGCAAATCTACAAGTACGTATAAGTTTTGAATAACACAATTAATAAATAAGATAATTGATATATTTATTTTTTTAATTTACCAACAGAAAAATATGTATGCTTTTTATGTACATATGAAACATTTATTCAGATGAATGGGTCAAAAATGAGGTATATCTAAACAGTGAAATATTATTCAGGCTTTATGAAGAAGGAAATTTGCAACAGCATGAATAAACCTAGAAGGCATTATGTTTAGTGAAAGAAACTAGTCACAGAAGGACAATTACTGTATGATTCCACTTATATGAAATATCTAAACTAGCCAAATCCATAGAAGCAGGGAATAAAATGGTAGTTGCCAGGGACAGAAGAGGGAGAAAAGGGAAATTGACTTCTAATGGTATATAAATTTTCTGTTACTCAAGATCGCTAAGTTCTAGGGATCCACTGTATAATAACTATAGCTAACAGTATAGTGTTGTGCATTTTAAAATATGCTAAGAGGATAGATCTCACGTTAAGTGTTCTTACCAAACAAAAACAAACACAAGGGAACACAGGAAACTTTTGAAACTGAAGGATTTATTTAGTAGCCTGGTTGTGATGATGATATCATGGATGCAGGCATGTGTCCAAACTCATTAAGATATCCACTTTAAATTTTTAATATATCAGCTATACCTTAATAAAGCTAAATGTATGACATGTTTTCTTTTTTCCATGAAGCAATGGGAATAAATTTCAAGTGTTTAAAATCATGCAAAATGTTTTCTGACAAGTGGAATTAAACTAAAAAATCAATGATGAAAAATATAACCAAAAATTCTTCCATGTGTGGAAATTCAGAAATACAAATTCTAAATAACTAGTGTGTCCAAGTGGTCATTAGAAAATGTATTGAAATGATAAAGACAATATGGTATATCACACTTTCTAATATTTCTAATAAGTAGCAAAAGCCATGCTTAAAGCAAATTATTAGCCTTAAAAGCATATATAAGAAAATAATGGCTGCAAATTAACATCTACATCAAGAAATTAGTAATAGAATTCAATGTTATGATTAGTAATAAAAAGCATATATGGATGGTATTGGTCCCCATTTCTGGCCAGAGTTCCTAGAAACCTTGGAATTTCCTAAATGTTGAGAATAATCAAGTCATATTTTGTTAGTTAATGAAGTAATTTTGGAAAGCCCCTAGAATGCCTAAAGATGAAGGGAGTTGTCAGTGGAAAAAACCATGCAATTGGAGGGTTGGAACTTTCAGTCTCACACCTTGACATATGGGGAGAGAAGGACTAGTGATTGAATTCATCCTGATAGCAAATGATTTGATTAATTTTGCCTATGTAGCTTCCATAAAAACCCAAAAGAATGATGTTTGGGGTTTCCCTGGTGACTCAGCTAGTAAAGAATTTGCCTGCAAGGCGGGAGACCTGGGTTTCCTCCCTTGGTTGGGAAGATCCCCTGGAGGAAAGCATGGCAACCCACTTCTGCATTCTTGCCTGGAGAATCCCCATGGACAGAGGAGCCTGGCAGGCTATGGTTCAGGGGGTTGCAATAAGGTCGGACATGACTGAGTAACTAAGCACAGCACATGGTGTTTGGAGAGCTGTCAGTTTGGTAAAAATGCTGAAATACAGGAGAATAGCTTGCTTGAAAGGGCATGGAAGCTCCACAACCTAAACCCATATCTTTCCCTATGTATCTTCCATTTTGCTGTTACTGTTCTTTTGTAATATGTAATCTAATAAGTAAATGTTTCTCTGAATTCTGTGAGCCACTCTAGGAAATTAATCAAATTTAAGAAATCTAAGAATGGAAACATATTAATAGACATTAACATGACAAAAAGATATCATGCACAAGCCAATAGTAAATTAGAAATTTGAACAACTTGGAAAATTTTTTTTTGATTTATTTTATTGCAGTATGTTAAAATCTGTGGTATAGCAAAGTGATTCAGTTATATATTTAATTATATATTTATATATACATTCTTTTTTATATTCTTTTCCTTCATGTTTATCACAGGATACTGAATACAGTTCCCTGTGCTATTGGCATTATTGTTTATTCATTCTATATTTTAGTGTGCATACAATAATCCCAAAGTCCCAATCCATTCCTCCCCCATCCCACACCCCCTTGGAAAGTACAAGTTTGTCCTCTATGCCTGTGAATATGTTTCTGTTTCATAGATAGGTTCATTTGTGTCATATTTGAGATTCCATATATAAAAGTGATATCATATATTTGTCTCTCTTTCTGAATTACTTAATTTAGTAGGATAATTCCCTAGGTCCATCCATGTTGCTGCAAATGGCATTATTTCATTGTTTTTTATGACTAAATAGTATTCCATTGTATATATGTACCATATGTGTGCTATGGGGTTGCACAGAGTCGGACACGACTGAAGCGACTTAGCAGCAGCAGCAGCAACCCTTTGTAACCCCATGAACTATAGCCTGCCTGTCTCCTCTGTGCATGGAATTCTCCAGCAAGAATACTGGAATGAGTTGCCATGCTCTCCTCCAAGAGTTATTCCCAGTCCAGGGACTGAATCCACATCTCCTGTGTCTCCTTCACTGTAGGCAGATTCTTTACCTGGGAAGTCCATGGCAACTCTATTTTAGTTGTTTTGAGGAACCTCCATACTGTTTTAAATAGTGACTGTGCCAATTTATATTCCCAGCAAAAATGTATGAGGGTTTGCTTTTCCCTACACTCTCCTTCTCCAGCATTTGTTATTTGTGTTTTTGTTGTTCTTGTTGTTGTTTTTATGAGAGCAATTCCAACTAGTGTGAAGTGGTACCTCATTGCAGTTTTGACTTGCATTTCTCTAATTATTGGCAATTTTCAGCATCTTTCTGTATGCTTCTTGGCCATCTGTATGTACACAGCCTTCTAAAACATAACATACCAAACTTGACACAAAAAAGAAATAGACAACTTGAAAAAATAGTTTTATTTTTTAAAATTATTTGTGAAACTTAAAACTCTTCTTCCAAAATTTTTTTTTAAATATGAAAAATAAAACAAAAAATAAAAACTTTCCTGGAAGATAGAAACATAGGAAAGATGTCTCAATTTATGAGGCAAAAAACTCTCAATGAAATAATTCTTGAGAAAATTATAAGAATTTTTAAAAACTAAACATTGTAAATAAAATATTAGCAAACTGAATCCACATAATATATTACAAACAAAATAAGTTTTAGAAACACAATTTTGTTTTGCCATTTAAGAATCAATAAGTGTGATTCATGGCTTTAAAAGTAAAAGAAAGATATAGACAATTTGTTATCTCAAGAAATGCAGAATAAGGCCCTAGCCATTCATAATATAATAACAAAAAACATTTAGCAACTTTGAAAGAAAGTATTCTTAATCTGATAAAAAGTATACATGAAATATTATAGAAATTATTATAACTAATATTACCTCTTGAGTAATTCTTATCCAAGTAGAAAAGATGAGAATGCCAGCTGTCAGTTCTATTCATCAGTGTATTGACATTCATAATGAATACAATTGGGCAAGAAAATTCAATCAAAGATAGCAGGAGGATTGAAAGAAGCAATAGGAATTTTCTTATTTAAAGTTGTCATAAAAGTATGCACAGAAAATCCAAAAGGATCCACAGATAAAATATTAAACTTAATAAGTCAATTTAACACAGATACTGGCAAGAAAGGCAGGATTTTTTAAATATTTCAGTATATTAAGAAAAAACATCACATGAACACATGCACATGCCTATATACTCTCATACAAAGCCCTCATATTTTAAGACTTAAGACCTATTTCTGAAAGTCACTCATCCAGAGATCATAGTTAAACTCATGAGTAAATTAACATTTTCCAAGGTCACGTTTTTAGAGGAAAGTCATAAGTTCAAGAAGCCACCTCTGAGGAAGGCTAACATGGGGAAAGGAGGAGAATGAGAAGAGGAAAGAAAACAGAGGAAAGGTGTAAAAAGGATATGACAGTTGTTGCAAAACACCAGAAAGCAGAATAACATAAGAACTTTTAAGCAAGTAAAACTCTAACTTAGTTGTTTTACAAAGAAAAATAAAACTCCTTGTGCTCATTAACTAAAATATCCAGAGGTAGCTCAGTCTACTGATCTGCTCCTTGATTCTGTCATTATTCTGTTATATTTGAGAACCTCATTCCTGGGCCAGCTTTACCCATGAAACAAAATTCTATATCAACTTTGAGGAAAAGAGAGTTCCTCCTTTTTCAAACACCAAATATAACTATAGACTTCCATGAGGTCAGATCAGCAATTATTCCAACCAAGTATTGCAGGAGGAGGTGAAATGCTGTTCATTATCTCAGATCTTGGTTCTCATCTGGGGTCAATTTTACCCCCTAGGGACATGTCAAAATATCTGAAAATATATTTGGTTATTATAACTGGGAAGGTGCTATTGGCATCTAGTGAATAGAGGTCAATGATACTGCTAAAAATCCTACAGTCCAATGAACAAGCTTCTATATCAAAGAATTATTCAGCCCAAAGTGTCAGAAGTTTAGGGCTTGTGAAATCTTTAGACAAGAGGTTCTTAAGCTTAAGAGTACATCCAAATAACCTAAAAAACATATTAGGAAACATAATTCTCGTCCCCATCCAGGATTTTCTGTTTCAGTAGGTTTAGAGAATGAGAGCCTGAAAATTTCTTCTTCTAACAAGCTCACAGGCACTACTGCTGCAGCTGATTCATAGTCCACACTCCAAGAAACACACTGATGAGGGCCCTGGCCTTAGCAGAGGGTGCAGTGAAGCATACAACAGCATACCTATCCTGTAAGAGTGGCTGGAGTTGGAGTTTAATGCATCCTGGAGAAACAACCAGCTATGCTAATAGAGAGGAGGAAAAAATATGTTTTTAGTCATTCCCTAACCTGCCCGAATCCTAAAGTCCACATCATCCTAAGATATTCAGGTGGCAGAACTGCTTCCAGCACCCCGGCTTCTCCAAAACTTCTGCTTTCTCTAACCTCTTTTCCCAAGTCCTACAAAAGATATACTCATATTCTATACCATCTGCTTTTTTAATTAAAATGAGTTTGGAGTTTTTAAAATGGAGTATCAGGACTTTCCTGGTAGTCCACCAGTTAAGGCTCCATGCTTCCAGTGCAGGGGGCACATGTTACATCCCTGGTAAAGGAATTATGATCCTCCATGCCAGATGGTATGGCCAAAAAGAAAAAAGAAGGAGTTTCTATAAAACTATGAAATTGGCAAAAAAATGAAAATGTAAAGAAAAGTCAGAGATAAAATTGACATGATAAAACAAAGATTCCAAAGTCCTTGAGAACAAGGAAAGTCCTCTTCACTCATTTGCTTGAATATTTAACAACCCACCTGCATGATTACCCCTTCCACATCCTGCCTGTCATTCATTCTCACTGAATAATGATGCACAAGATATTTCTCTGGTGAATTTTTATAGGCAAACTATAGTTACAGTATGGGCACACATAGTTTTCTTCAGAAGTGTTCAGGGTAGAAATAAGGAGAGTATGATATATTTTCGTAAGAGGAAAATTCAGAATATTAACTAAAGAGGAAAAAAAGGAGAAGATTTTGAAAGAAAAAAAAAAGACTGTTAATGTGGCAAGCAAATCAGATTATTTTACTAAACAAACACATACATAAGAGATCTTGCCTAGGATTCACTTAGAGCAAGCCTTGCAAAGAACTTTCTTTCAAAGAACTCATAAGAAGGAAAAGAAAACATAAAGAACTGCAATGTTCTGGGTAAAGAGGAAAGTAGATCTCTGCATGACATCAGTCAAGGGATGGCTACTTCTACTGTAGGACCAAGGAAGGCTCCCTGGAGGAAGAAGGAGCTCAGCTTCTCCAAGATAAAAAATCATCCAAGCAGATACAACGAAATTAAGTTAAAATGCTGGTCATCTCTGCAAATACAATTATCTTGACATAATTACAGTTAGCTCATTTTGACAAATGATATTTCAGTAGAAGGAGTGAAAAAAAATGTTATAAAATAAGAAGCCAAAGGAATGTCACAATTTAGTCCTGCACATCATTTCATTTAGTCTGAGATACATTCTTTCTCACACTTCATACCTGAAATCTGTGTGGATTCTACTAGTGATATTGTCTTATAATGTACACTTTATCATTTTTCCACCAGTATATAAATTATGATTTATCTAAAGCTTATCAGAACACTAATTTGATCAAATATGATGGTTATTTGATGAAATATAGTGAAATTGACTCCTGGGCTGTCAACCTGAGTTTCTGGGCTCCTGGGTAATTGCTCCAAATGGGAAAGGAGACATGGTCAGGGATCACAAGACAGTCTGATATGACCTGTTAAGAATACAAGCAGTCAGACAGTAAAGGACAAATTATGACATTGCTTACATGTGGAATTTTAAAAATGATACAAATAAACTTACCTACAAAGTAGAAATAGAGTTACAGTTTTATACAACAATCTTATGGTTACTAGGGGAGAGAGAATGAAGGATAAATTGGGAGATTGGAATTGACATATATGCACAAATATATATAAAAGAGATAATTAACAGGGGACCTACTGTGTATCACAGGGAATTCTAGTCAATACTCTGTAATGATCTATGTGGGAATTTCTATTCCCACATATTCTATTCTAAAAAGAGTGGATATATGTATAACTGATTCATTTTGCTGTACACCAGAAAGTAACACAATATTTATAAAACTATATTCTGACCAAAAATAATTTTTAGTTAAATAAAAAAGAACAGAAGCAAACAAAATTACTCTACATAGATACTTGTATAGCTATGTTCATGGCAGCAGTATTCACACAGGCAAAAAGTAGAATCAACTCAAGCTTCCATTGGAGATAAATAGACAAAATTTGTTATACAGTCTTAAAAAGGAAAGAAACTCTAATATGTGTTGCTACATGAATGAATGATGAGGACACTGTGCTGCGTGGAATAAGGCAGTCACAAAAAGAAAAATAGTGATGATTCCACTTATAAGAATTACTTAAAGTAGTCAGATTTCTATAGACAGAAAGTAAAATGAAAGTTGCCAAAGGATGGAAGAGCAGTGAATGAGGAATGGGACTTAATGGGCATAGACATTTAGTTTTTCAAAATAAAAAGAGTTCTAGAGATTGGTTGCATGCAACGTGAATGT
This sequence comes from Capra hircus, assembly GCF_001704415.2. Classification (NCBI taxonomy): domain Eukaryota; kingdom Metazoa; phylum Chordata; class Mammalia; order Artiodactyla; family Bovidae; genus Capra; species Capra hircus. Next base: position 108,234,942 of record NC_030810.1, on the reverse strand, counting down.
ACTCAATCCTATTAAACTTTATGTTTAAAATGACTAATGTGGTAAGTTTTATGTCATGTATATTTTACCATAACTTTAAAAAAATAGATTTACATAAAAACGTGAGTTGGGCAGAAAGGGGAAAAGTCCTGATGGAAATGCTGAGACTAGAATGATGTAGTAGACTAAATGGAGGGAAAGAGTGAGAGAATGTACAGGAAGGAAAAGACTAAAACTAAAAACTCACCAGCGCCTCCAAAACCATAATGCAAGACATATCAAGAGGATCAAGGAGGGCACTATTATTGCCACGAATATCAAGCCAATGTACGTGGGGTGTCCTGGCAATATGGAGAGGACACAAGGATGTCACTTCAAACCCATTCACTAGTTTGTCTGACCTCCTTGCCCACCTGAGTGCCAGCACCACCATTACCTGCTTACGGACATTGTTGGTTCCCTTCCTCTTATTCCCAGATGTCATATAGTCACAGCCACCCTTAGTCTCTCCTTCTTGCCGCATCCCACCCAGTCTATAGTCCTTCATTCTTACCTATTCTATACCTTAGATCACAATTTTCATTCCTTCAGCACTGGAGTCCCAGAAATAAACCTCAACTTCTATCTCTCTCTTTGCCTCTCCCTTCCTATCTCTCCCTCTGTCTCTCTTTCTTCCCCTTCTCCCTCCATCTCTCCATATCTCACCCATCAAATCCCTCCCCTTCCCCAGGCCCTCTCTCTGTTCTTGAGGACCATCTTCTCACATCCCCCATTCCTTCTCACCCCAGTACAGGATGATATCCTGGTCTCCTAGACTGCTGTGCTTCACTCGACAACTCAGGCCAGCTGCCTCCCCAGCCTCCACATCCAGGGTTACTCGGAGATACCAAGTCCAATCAGCATTGAGTATGATGTTTCCTCGCTGAGTGCCAGGCTGCTCCTGCTCACCCCTCATCCACATCACCCGTACAGGTTTTGGGTAGAATCCTGAGACATGGCAGACCAGCAATAGGCGGCCAGGCCCAGGAGTGGGGCCACTGGACAGCCAGGCTTCAGGCTTCACTGGGGTAGGAAGGGGTAGAAAGAGTACCAAGTTATGTCTCTAATCTAGAGCATACAGAGTCAGAAACCCACAAGTGCAGACAGTGATCTCTTCCACTTCTTTGGAAACCAAATAATGTATTGATTAAACCCCTCTCTTCATAGGCACCTCCTACTCTTAAATTTAAAGGTGGTGGGAGGTGAAATAGGAAAGTCTTGGGGAGAAAACAGGATTAACCTTGCCTGTGCAGTTCCGCCTTCCCTGCATCGAGGACACCCAGGAGATATCGAGGGCAGGTTTTTGAGAGGAGCCTGTCTATGATAGCCAAGATGCCTTGGTACTGAGCAATGAAAACACAAAACCACTGTGCCTCGCTGCCTCCCTCTGGCTCAGGCACACATGAGTGATTCTCGATGCTCACGAAATCCAGTCCTTCAAAACCTGCTCTCAAGAAGCTTTGTATGGCCTTCCCAGAATGCAGCTCACAACCTGCTATGCCCTGAATCACAAATGGGTCTATAAAGAAAGAAAACAGAGACATGGTGATTTTAAAACACACAAGAAAGAAGGAGATGGAGAAAGGACATGGGACTTTGGATTTGGATGGAGAGAAAAGTCAAAGATATGAAATGATGACCCAAAACCCAGTTGCTGTACTCAGAGACTTTTCAGAAAGATGAGCATTCCAGAGAGGTATGCATGTTGTAAACGGTGGAGACGGGCTCTTGTAAGGAAGTTGGGTGGGCAAGAGGGGAGAAGAGGAGCAATGCGTGATGGAGTCAGGAGTGCAGCACTCCAGGGTGAAGGGGAGAGTTACACTGAGAGAAGAGATCAGGCAACAGTTGCTTGAGCAATGGATTGGAGAAGTCACACTTTAGTTCACTCAGGCACAAGGTAGGAAAAGGAGCTTTTTCCTTAGGATCTAAGAGAAGCAAGCTATGCACAAACCAACCAGGAGGTGGCTACAAAAGAGGAATTTCCTCTATCACAGAAGAGTGCAAGAAACAGGAAGAATCTGGGATACTTGGTGGAGGTACGGAGTCAGAGTGGGAGAATACTCTGGACGGGGTATATGCACGCACTTGGGTAAAAAGGGAAGGAGAGGACATGATCAGAGGAAGTCTGAACCAAGAAAGAGAAAAGTCATTGTGAATCTCCCCAGTTCAGAGGACTGTACTCACATTCAAACTGGAATTCACTTACAATATCCTGCACTCCCCGAGTGAACTCAATGAAGTAAACTCGGAATAGTTCCTCCAGCTCAGCCACCTCCTCATCACTGAAGTTGCCCTTCGACCAGGGCTTCAAAAATATGGCAGTGCCTGAGTCACTGTCCCAGCCATGAATCTGCAAATCGTCCAACCAGCCTGAGCCTTGATTTTGAGTCCAGGTGCTGTTGGCAAAGGTTGAAATCTGGATGAGATGGAAGGAGGTTGGCCCCTGTAATGCTGTGGCAGTGGAATGATAGGAAGAGTGAGGAGGAAGAGAGAATTAGGATGGAAAAGAACCCAGAGTCTGAATAACAACATAGAGGTTTAAACATTCCTGGCTCCAGCCCCAACCTCCAGAATGGGGGAGAGGGCGGGAGACAGGAGAGCCCAGACCCTTATTGCTGATGCAGCATGTTTTTGTCCAGAGCCCCTCACCTGGGCTGGGAATATGAGAGTTACTCTTACCATCCTCATTGTCACCACCTGGGACGATAACTGCTAGCAATAGAAGCGGCAGAAGCAGCATTTCAATGGGAAGTAGAGCTTCTGACTCTCAGAATTGGCATTTGATCTCTAATTCAGCAAACTTTTTTTCTCACTACCCTTATAATAACTTCCTCTCTCTTCCAACTGACAAATCTCTGACCTACATTGCACATCACAGAAAAACTTTCCTCCCACTCATTTTGTCTCCCAGCCTGCCTCTCATTTCCACTCTAGTCCTTCACTTGTAGATTTTATTTTCATATCTCTGACTTTCAGCTGTTCTCCTTGAACTCAGCTTTTTTCATATTTACTACCTTGGAAAAGCTTCCATGTGATGTTGAAAAGTTATTTCACCTCCCCAACCCTTTATTTCCACATCTGTGAAATAAGAGAGTAATATTAAACAATTGCTCAGCTTCCACTCTGTTTTAATCTAGAAGAGTTACATTGGTTTATTCATCCAATTTAACTGCCCTCCCAACAGTCCATCTCCTCTGGCACTTTGTCATTATCTCCTGCAAATGTCTAAATGATCCCTCTTTCTTATCACATCTCTCTTGCCTCATCTAACCTTGCATTCTCCTTTGTGTGTTAGAGTGTGTGTGTGTGTGTCTGTGTCTGTGTGAATGTGTATATGTTTGTGTGTCAACAATTATTTACATGCAGGAAACTCATTTAAAACATTTCTTTTTGCTAGGAATCAAATTCCAGAGTTAAATTTAATACATACTGCAGTTTATAATCTAAGCAAAATTGTCTTATACCATAGTAATTTTTGAGATCAAAATTATATTTACTATTAAACCTAGCAGGACACTGTGATATTCTCTTAGGCACAGAAGCTTTTCTGTCTCTTGTTCCTTGATTATGGGAAATAGGTTTCATGTCACCTCCTTTCTGTTTCCTGACTTTCAACAGGTAGATTCAAACAGTTACTAATGAGGGAAAGTAACAGATGCTTGTTCCTTGAAAGAAAGAGTATAATAAACCTAGACAGCATATTAAAAAGCAAAGACATCACTTTGCCAACAAAGGTCCCTGTAGTCAAAGCTATGATCTTTCCAGTAGTCATGTACAGATATGAGCTGGACCATAAAGAAGGCTGAGTGCTGAAGAATTTCTGGTTTTGAATTGTGGTGCTGGAGGAGACTCTTGAGAATCCCTCAGACCGCAAAGAGATCAAACCAGGTGGTTATAAAGGAAATCAACCTTTAATATACATTGAAAGGACTGATGCTGAAACTAGAGCTTTGGCCATCTGATATGAAGATCCAACACATTGGGAAAGACCCTGATGCTGAGAAATATTGAAAGCAAAAGGAGAAGGGGGCAACAGAGAATGAGATGGTTAGATAGCATCACTGACTCAGTGGTCATGGATTTGCACAAACTCTAAGAGATAGTGGAGGACAGAGGAGCCTGGCATGCTGAAGTCCATGAAGTCACAAAGAGTCAGACAAGACTTAGAAACTGAACAACAACATCAATTAGGGAAGGACGGAATGCAGAAAGAAGAAGCAATCAAGAAACATTAGAGCAGCCTTTGGAAGAGTTCCTCTTCAAAGAGGCTACAAAGCAATCTTGGAGTTCATCTTCAGAAAATAAGGCCATCACCACAGATGGAGGATGGTTACTCGAGTCTGAACACAAGATTCCAGGAACATTGTCCTGTTACCACACCCCCAAACAGGAAAGTCACACACCCTGCCATCCTCCCCCCAGATTTTGCCTATAAAATCTTTTCCCCCAAACCATCAAAGAGTTTGACTTTTTTGAGTACTAGCCACTGATTCTCTTTGCTTGGCCTTGTTTAAACCTTCCTCTGCTTCAAAGTCTTAGATTTGTCCTAATTTGCTTCAGGCACATGAACTTGCGTTTGGTAAAAATTTTGGCAAGCCATCCTGGACTTTGTGCCCATAAATCTCAATGGCCCCTCTTTCTTGTTTCATCCCTCTTGCCTCATCTCTCTAACCTCACATTATCCATTCTTGTGTGAGTGTGTGTGTATTAGTGTGTGTATGTGTGCGTTGATAATCATGTTCATGCAGATATTTAAAGCACTGCTCTATCTGGCCCAAATCTCAGAATTAAATGTGATAAATATCACAGTTTGTAATATGAGCAAGATTGTCATAAACCGTAGGAATTTTTTATTTTGAAAATTACATTTTCTACTGAAACTGAGCAGGACATTGATACCCTCCTGGGCACAAAAGCTTTTCGGTCCCCTGTCCCTTATTTGTAGGAAATAGACTTCATTCAGCCTCTTTTACCTTCCTGAGTTCCAAAAAGCAGACCAAACAGTTGCTAATCAGGGAAAGGATTGAACGTAGAAAAAAAGAAGAGGCAATCAAGAAACAATAGGGCAGCCTTGGGGAAGGGTCCTGGTTCCTCCTCAAAGAATGGACATAACAAAATCTTTGAGTTCTTCCACAGGAAATAAGGCTACCAACTTAAATGGAGGATGGCAACTTCAGACTGAGCCTAAGAGTCTGAAACATCACCTTGTTACCTCATCACTAAGCAGAAAAAAGTCACATCCTCCAGCCCTCTCCCAAAATTTTGCTTATAAAAACTTTTTCCAAAACTATCATGGAGTTTTGGATTTCTGAGCATGAGCCACCTGCTCTCCTTGCTTGGCCTTGCAAAAACCTTGCTCTGCTCCAGAGTCTATTTCAGTTTGTTTGGCCTCACTATGCCTCAGGCACCTGGACTTATGTGCAGTAACATTTTTGGCGAGACAGCCAGGAGTCTGTGCCCATGGCTGGTCAACCAGAAGTAACCCCTTCCCTGAGTCCCTAGCAGATGTTGAGGCTCACTTTGCTCAGAAAACTGGAAGGGACTCTCTATGATAGGTATCAGTCATCCCACAACAAAGGCTGTTTGGATTCAAGAAACATTTGAAACTACAGTCCACTTTCAGTGCCACTTGAGGTTAAGTTGCTCCAGCTAGCACTGGGAAATCCCTCTACTCCATCTGGGCTATTTCCCTAACAGGAACTGAGCCACTCAGGTCTCCCTGAGAGCCACTCTGGGTATTTTCTTTTTCAAGAACTGGGCCAATCTATTTGAGGTCTCCATCTGGGTGTGAAAGTAGACTCCTGAGACTACGTGTCCTCTGATTTTCTGTCTGTATGACAGTAGCTTATTTGTTACCACGTTTGCTGTTTGTGTGTGTGTGTGTGTGTGTATCAGTATTTGCACTGGCCAGTTGAGATGAGTTTGTTTAGTAACAGAGCTCTCTATTGCATTGGGCTTCACGTGTGCCAAAGCATTGGTTGGGATTTTGCCTTTTGGACTAGCCTTGGTCATTCATTCATTCAGCTTTGTCTCTGATGGGGCATTCATTGGGAATATCCCTTTCAAGGACTAGAGAACTGCAACTCTCAGAGACATTTCTGCATTGCTTTGATTTGTTATTTGGCTGTGAATAATTTAGTGTGGGTGATTAGAGCTCTGTTTCATCTTGTAGGATATTCTCGCAAAAATCAAAGAGATCTTCAGCTACACTCCCAGGAAAAGGAGTTGGTATTTCTCTCCCTTTGTGCCTTGATGTAAATGTTCTATCAGAGCTCTCAGGAATACTTATGCACATCATCTCTAATTCCTAAGACTCAAGGGAAAAACTGAAAGAGTGCAGGGAGGTTTTTTATAACTCAGGCAGAAAAGCTATGTGATCTCTGGTTCTGTCTTCATGTGAAAATTAACTCACAATCGAACTCTAGTTAATGAACTTAAAAGTAAGCACTTGCAAATTAAATGCCTCTGAATATTTAGAAAATTGACGAGGATGAATTCAGATCCATGGGATCTGGGAAGTATTCAGTACTAAATCAGTTCTTGTATAGAAACATGCTTAAACTTGTTCAATTAATATAGTCATGTCTTTAGAATTATTGATGTTAAGTACCAGATTAGCCAAAAAGTCCCTTCAGTTTTCAAGTAAAAATAAGAGAAACTTTTTTTTTTCATTTTTACCAAGACCTTTATTAAACAACATATTCCTTTTGTTCCACTACTATCTGCCATTTTTTAGGCAACTTCATAGTTCCATTTTCCTAAAACTTTTATCTTTTTAAACAAAGAACTGTTCTAGGTGCCTTTTATAGTCTTCCACGGAATTGAATTTTTCCATTAGGGGAATTTTGTAAAGATCAGAATAAATGGAAATCTGAAGGTACAGGGTCTGTTGAATACAGAGGATAAATCAGAACTTTCCAGGCAAGCTGTAGCAGGTTTTACCTGGTCATTAAAGAAACAAGCAGTCTTGTGTTATCCTGATGGAAGATTATGTGTTTCCTGTTGACTATTTCTGGATGCTTTTTGTAGAGTGTTGCTTTCAGTTGATATAACTGGGATCAGTACTTGTTGTAATTAATTGTTTGGTTTTCTAGAAGAAGTTTATAGTAGAGGACTCCCTTCCAATCCCACCAGATACACAGCATCACTTAATTTGGATGAACAGCTTTGTTGATTATGGTGGATCGTTACACTGGTCTCATAAACTTTTGCATTCCACATTATTGTGCAGTATGCATTTGCCATCACCCATCACAGTTTATTTTTAAAACAAAATGTTTTCATTGCTGCAACATAGAGAATCACATGCAGAAATACAGTCAAGAATTTTCTTTCACTTAACTGCTGTGGAATCCAAATGTCAAAGCAATTAACATAGCCAAGCTGACCCAAATGATTTTCAGAGCTTCACTTGGATATTTTGAGTATGCTGGCTATCTCCCAGGTTGAATAACATTTATTGTCCTCAATTAATGTCTCAATTTGATCACTATCTATTCCAAATGGTCTGCCAAACTGTGGAGCATTATCCAGTGAAAAATCTCCAGCATGAAACTTTACAAACTGCTTTTGACACATTCAGTCAGTCACAGCACCTTATCCATATACTGCACAAATCTTTCTCTTTTTTTTCAGTTGTATTATATTTCTTGAAGTAATAAAGCATAATATGACAAAAAACATTTTTTCCATCTTTAATATTCAATGACTACACAAAACTTCACCAATTTTGATAAGATTTTGTAATACACACTGATATGTTTGATTGTGATATACTGTCACATTACAATCTAGCAAAATTGTTTCAAATGAAGTTAAAGATAACTAAGTGCTATCTGAGCCATCTTATGGACCAAAAAAAAAAAAAAAAAAGACTATTTAGCCAACCCAATATAATTCTGCTGTTGTACCTAGCTTTATTAGACCTTATATCTGTTGCAAACTTATCAGAAAGAAAAATAACCTGTTATGATGATACTGGCTTCCCTGGTGGCTCAGACAGTAAAGTGTCTGCCTACAATGTGGGAGACCCAGGTTCAATTCCTGGGTAGGGAAGATCCTCTGGAGAAGGAAATGGCCACCCACTCCAGTACTCTTGCCTGGAGAATCTCATGGACAGAGGAGCTTAGTAGGCTATAGTCCACGGGGTTGCAAAGAGTTGGACACGTCTGAGCTACTTCATTTTCTTTCTTTCTTTCTTTCTTTCTTTCTTTCCTTCTTTCTTTCTTTCTTTTTTTCTTTCTTTCTTTCTTTGTTTCTTTCTATGATGATACTGTGAGTGCATGCTAAGTTGCTTCAATCATGTCTGATTCTTTATGACCTCATGGACTGGAACTCACCAGGCTCCACTGTCCATAGGATTCTCCAGACAAGAATACTGGAGTGGGTTTCCATGCCCTCCTCCAGGGGATTTTCCTGACCTAGGGAGCCAACCTGCATCTCTTACATGTAGTACCACTAGCACCACCTGAGAAGCCCTATGATGATACTAAATCAATGCAAATGATGCAAGAACTTCTAGGTAAACTCTATAAGAATAATTATGTTTTGGAATGTCTATCTAAAACAACCTCTTCACATAGATTGAAATTTTGGAGTTGTGTGGTAAGGTAAGTATTTTAAAAATTGAGTCTTAGTCATACATGAGCAATGTATCCACGTACCTATGTCATGTTGCATAGGATAACATGTATCATGGGGATCAGGAAGGACACTCCGTCAAAGTTTACCCATTTTTAGCAAGCCAGTCAAAAGCAAATGTTTCAGAGCCCTGGTCAAGAACTTAGATTTGGACCAGAGAAATGATGGTAAATAGGCATCAGTGCAGTTCAGTCGCTCAGTCATGTCCGACTCTTTGTGACCCCATGAATCACAGCACGTCAGGCCTCCCTGTCCATCACCAACTCCCGGAGTTCACTCAAACTCACGTCGTTCACATTGGTGATGCCATCCAGCCATCTCATCCTCTGTCGTCCCCTTCTCCTCCTGCCCCCAATCCCTCCCAGCATCAGAGTCTTTTCCAATGAGTCAACTCTTCGCATAAGGTGGCCAAAGTACTGAAGTTTCAGCTTTAGCCTCATTCCTTCCAAAGAACACCCAGGACTGAACTCCTTTAGAATGGACTGGTTGGATCTCCTTGCAGTCCAAGGGACTCTCAAGAGTCTTCTCCAACACCACAGTTCAAAAGCATCAATTCTTTGGTGCTCAGCTTTCTTCACAGTCCAACTCTCACATCCATACATGACCACTGAAAAAACCATAGCCTTGAGTAGATGGACCTTTGTTGGCAAAGTAATGTCTCTGCTTTGATAGAGGTGGTCATAACTTTTCTTCCAAGGAGTAAGCATCTTTTAATTTCATGGCCACAATCACCATCTGCAGTGATTTTGGAGCCCCCCAAAATAAAGTCTGACACTCTTTCCACTGTTTCCCCATCTATTTCCCATGAAGTGATGGGACCAGATGCCATGATCTTCGTTTTCTGAATGTTGAGCTTTAAGCCAACTTTTTTACTTTCCTCTTTTACTTTAATCAAGAGACTTTTTAGTTCCTCTTCACTTTCTGCCATAAATGTGGTGTCATCTGCATATGTGAAGTTATTGATATTTCTCCTGGCGATCTTGATTCCAACTTGTGCTTCTTTCAGCCCAGTGTTTCTCATGATGTACTCTGCATATAAGTAAATAGGCATGACTTGTTGTATAAAGATGGTTTGGAGCTCAAAGAAGAAGAAAGGCTCTTATTGTTGCTGTAAAAGACAAGGTAAGTTGTATGAAGACAGCAAGGAATTTTACTGTCTAGGAGTTTATTGAATAGGTAGATCACTCCCAAATAAAATAAGATACTGAAACATTAATTAACAAAAATTGGTTTCTCCTTGCAGAGAAAATAAGGGATTCTTGATGTATATGTTTGTTGTCATCCTGAGATATTCTCTATAAGAAAGTACATGTTTCAGAAATTGCTGTTGGTATTTATGTTTAGCAATCTACAGAATGTTAATGTGAGAGACAGATCATAGTTGCTCACTTCTTAGTACTCATTGCAAAGCTGAGGAATCTAATTTAAACATTTAAATAAAGGTATTAAATAAGGGAAACATTTCAGTATGCAAGGAAAGTTTAATCCATGTAGTCAATAAAAGAAGGTATGAGGAAAGGAATTACATTACATTTGGTTAAAGGGGCAAAAGACAGTTTCGTCCTAGAGCTGGTTGCTCCTGAATGGAAAAAAGTAACAAAGGGGCAAAGTGACATGGGTAGAGAAAGCTGTAGAATGTTCGTGAAATGGAACACTGACGAGGAGTGTATGGTCAAGACTCTCTAGGATTCGATTCAGTTTAGTTGGATAAATGGATTTTGCTGATAATTGTCTGACACAATATTGGATTTGGTTTCTTGTTGAAAGAACAGTTTTCTCAGAAAGCTGCTTTTGAGAAAAGATTGTATGAGTTTCTTTGCCTTTAAGTGATCTGTATTTGCTTTCGAAATCTTTTCACTTTGATTAAGTGAATAAGCATCATTTGCAGATTCTAAAATTGACCTCTGTCTAACTGAGATGCTTCAGCCAGGCTCCTCTGTCCATGGGGATTCTCCAGGCAAGAATACTGGAGTGGGTTGCCATGCCCTCCACCAGGGGATCCTCCCAACCCAGGTACCAAACTCAAGTCTCCAGCATTGCAGGCAGTTTCTTTACCCTCTGAGCCACAAGGAAAGCCCAGGAATACTGATGTGGGCCGCCTATCCCTTCTGCAGTAGATCTTGTTGACCAAGGAATCAAACCAGTGTCTCCTGCATTGCAGGGAGATTCTTTACCAGTTGAGCTACCAGGGAAGCCCATATGACAAGGGAAACATTGTCAAATGAATGATAAGCCTGCTCAGGTTATACTGTATGAGTAAATGCTATTAACACAGATATTCTAAAAATTACATGAAATTCCTAAAAATCTGGTATGTCCTGATGAGATGTTACCAGTCATGATTCTGGATGTTGTAGTCAAGTATCTTTATGGATTGCACTGCAATCAGGTATTTAAGTTTTTAAATCTCTTTGTCATTTAAAGACAATTACTGTACTCTGATGCTTGTTGTCAAAGTGCTTCATGTTCAAGGAGGAAGGAAATTCAACAAGTACATGTTTTGAATAAATTTTAAATTATAATACAAAACTAGGCAAGAAACTAAAGAATCCTAATGGAAAACCTGGTAGCTTTATAAGATGCTAAAGAAAGGATTAGTCTTCTCAGGTGGCACTAGTAGTAAAAGACCTGCCTGCCAATGCAGGAGATATAAGATATGTGGGTTAAATCCCAGAGACAGGAAGATCCCCTGGAGTAGGGCATGGTAACCCACTCCAGCATTCATTCCTGGAGAATCCCATGGATAGAGGTGTCTGGTGGACTGCAGTCCATAGGGTCGCAAAGAGTTGGACACAACTGAAGAGACTTAGCAATGAAAGGATTAGTTATTGGGTAAACTGGTGAATATGGCTATAAGGTTTATGGCTTTTTGTCTGAAGTATTACTCATGTTGATCTAAGTGTTGAAGATATAGGGAAGCCCTTCCCCTCAAGCTATTATGACTTACAACAATTGGGTAAATTACCACTTCTATGGGTAGGATTGAAATGTTATTCTTTTCTCTCTGTCTGGTCCCTCCAGAAACTGGATGATTGGGTTCTGAGCAGCCTTTTCAAATGAATGGGAAGGACTACTGTGGGCATGTGCAGGAATCCTGCTATTTGGAGGAACTCTAGTGGAGAGAAATGCATCAAGGAAGAATCTGATGGCAGGACATGGATTTTCTGACCATGAGAGGTCTTTTGGGGAATTCAGTCTGAGACAACTGAGGAGTTCCACCACAGCCAGTGTGCAAGAGCTCGTGTGGCCAATAGACATAGACCAGACTTATTTGAGAAACAAATTAGTGTTGATTTAGTTGTGTTTGATGGAGATGAAGATAATTAGAAGAAAAATATTATGTTTCAATATACATTAAATCCCAGTTCTGCTGAAGTTCTTGTGGTAGCCACACTTTTGCCCTAATATTCAGAAGAAAAAGAAAATTACCTAGTAGCTTTATCACAGAGTATTGAAACAGAGCAGGGTCCTATGGTCTTTCCCCCTCACCATCACCCATGTCCTCCACATGCTTTTGTCTGTAGAAAAACTTTAGCCAAAAAAGGAGTTTAAACAGAGAAGTGATAAATTGCAGAAGGGAAACAGTTCAAGGAGACTAAATGGTAATACATTGGCCAATAGTCATAGTCAGGGACCTTTAGTTCCTCTTCAAGGGTTATAGATAATATTCTGAGCCATATCCTTTGAGCTGTCTTAAAGATACTGAAGTCCTCACTTGGTGGAAGAGGTTAACTACATGATGATCGACTGTAACTATGACAAAAGCTGCCACAATTTTGAGAACTGGCCTCAAGGAAATGGAACAAACTAACCCTGGAACTGAAAATTAACCGTAGTTAAAACAAGCCAAATGACGCTGGTCAGACCACCATATGACCAATTTCAAGATGACTTTGAAATCAGAGCTGATTGTGCTGTTTCTACATATGGCTCTCACCTTTTGCCTAAAAAGCTCTTTCCCACTGAGTTTTCAGCGAGGAGATTGGCCTTTGGACAGGAGTCTGCTGTCCCCCCAGTTGCTGGCATCTGAAATACAGCAAATTCTTCTTTCCATCAACTGTGCCACTTTCTTGACTTTTGAGTGGTGAGCAAGATGGACTTGACTTTAAGTAACGGTATAAATAACTATGTATGACATTGTTTTTTAATAGTCTATTGCTAAAAACACATGTACAATGCTTGTGTGACAAATGCATATAATAGATAAAATTTATAGTTTCAAAAATGTTTAGCTATGAACATATCTCTGAGTTTCTTCACAATATCTTATCAGTTTCCTCCTAATGTGAATAACTAGGTAAGTATAAAGGAGGCCTAGCACCAAGGAACATGGACTACACCAAAGAAAAAAGGCTGACTCACTCTGGCATTGAAGGATGGATATTTTGATCATTAATGTTTTCAATTGAAAGTCATTCAATTAAAAAAGGACAACATGGGAAAATATGTACATATTGAAGTATGAGGAAATTATTTGGGGTTATTCATGGCTTAATTTAACCTTTACTGACCAAAGTGGCCTGTTTTGTGACCTTTCAGACAGGCATTGTACATCTGCTTTGGTCGCTGAGGAGAGAAATTCATTTGAGGTAAAAATAGAGAAACTATGGTTCAGACATACAAGGTAATACTAGGTGGTCATTTTGGATGTGATTTCGGATGTGTTCCTGTATTGCTGAGTTTTCTGATCTGTATTGGACTAGGGGTTGCCACTAGCCATTCTCAAAGCAGTGTCTGCTGGCAGCTGGTAGCTGCTACCCCATGGGTTGAAGGTTTCTTCTTGTAACAATTATGCTTTTAAATAATAAGAGTCTGTAGCAGATGTAAACAGGAAAAAAAGAAAACGTGTGGTGGCCAATAACTCCTACTATGTGTATGCTAATACCACATTAAAAGTTAAAATCTACTTAGGTATACAGACAAGGCTTTGTCTTCCCAAGGTGCTGGCTTCAGACTAGCCTTTAAATTTATTCTCCTGAATTCTTCTGGGAATGAGATCTGTTTTACCTATTAAAGTTAGTTTGAATGGGGTGTGTTGCACTAAAATACTGGACAAAGGGATAGATGCTTAGCTATACCATACTCAGATTCAGGACCTAGAACTTGGGAATATTTCTAACTCAGTGTACATTCCCCGAACTGAGGCAAGATTATGCCCAATTTTAGCAGGAAATACCCAGAGTGGCTGTATTCCCAGTTCCCTGAAAGATTTAAGGAAATTTGAAAGACAAGAGAGAACTGAAACCAAGTCCTCCTACACCTGAGTTTTCTGTTTCTTTTGTTAGTAACTTCTATACCAATATGTTATTTCCTTTCTTGCCCAACACATGTTCTCCTCAACACTGAGAAGCAGCAAAGAAAAGGGGGTATTGAAACTAAGCAGGACCTATGAGACCATCCTGGGCATGAAAATCTATCTGTCCCAAAGTCTATCTATCTTTCTTGTCATACTAATTACATTTTTTTTTTCAGCTCCTTGACCCTCTCTCAGTTCCAAAAAGCAGATTCAAACAGTTGCTAATTAGGGAAAAGAGAGAATGCAGAAACAGAGGTCAAATTAAGAAACAATAGTACAGACTTAGGGAAAAGTCTTGATTCCTCCTCAAGGAATATACATAGCAAAATCTTTGAATTTTTCTGAAGGAAATAAGGCCCAACCTAGGTCGTCATGGTTGTTGTCGTCATTCAGTCCCTAAGTTGTGTCCTAACTCTTTTCGACCTCATGAACAACAGCACGCCAGGCTTCCCTGTTCTTAATGAAGAAACTCTCCTGGAGTTTGCTCAAATTTATGTTCATTGAGTCAGTGATGCCATCCAACCATCTCGTCATCTGCCACTCTCTTCTCCCTTTGCTTTCTGTCTTTCCTAGCATCAGAGTTTTTCCCAATGAGTCAGTGGCCAAAGTACTGGAGTTTCAGCTTTAACATCAGTCCTTACAATGAGTCTTCAGGGTTGATTCCCTTTAAGTTCACAGGCTTGAAATCCTTGCCGTTTCAGTGACTCTCAAGAGTCTTCTCCAGCACCATAATTTGAAAGCATCAGTTCTTCAGCACTCAACCTTCTTTATGGTCCAACTCTCACATCTGTACATGACTACTGAAAAACTATCTTTGGCTATATGGACCTTTGTCAGCAAAGGTCTCTGCTTTTAAATATACTGTCTAGGATTGTCATAGTTTTTCTTCCAAGGAGCAAGTGTCTTTTAATTTCATGGCTGAAGCCACCATCTACAGTGATTTTGGAGCCCTCAAAAATAAAATCTGCCACTGGAATTTCTTGGTTTACATACTGCTGAAGCCTAGATTGAAGATTTTGAACATTGCCTTGCTAGCATGTGAAATGAGCTCAATTGTTTGATATTTTGAGTATTCTTTGGCATTGTCTTTCTTCTCCATCTAGATGGAGAATGTAACTTCAGGTTGAGCACAAAATTCCTAGAACATCACCCTTGCTGAAATTGTGTATCTCAGATTGGGATTTGAACCCATACTCTGAGACTGGAACCCAGCCAAAACCCATGGTACCTGATTTCATGACCTAATGAAGCTCAGATTCATCACAGAAAGAATTCAGTGAAAGACAAAGTGATAGGTAAGAAGTGGATTTATTCAGATCATGAAAGGAACACACTCCACAGAGTGTAGATAATCACAGAGGGCAAGTATAGCTGCAAAATGTGCAATGGTTAATTTTACAGGCTGGTTAACTTCATATGCTAATGAGTGGGAGGGTTATTCCATCTACTGGGGGGAAGGAGTGGAGATTTCCAGGAATTGGACAATGGCCCACTCCTTGGTCTTTTGACAGTGCCTTGGAACTGTCATGGCCCCTCTGAGTGTCATTTAGCTTGCTGATTGAGGATCAAGGTCTAGTCTTCTCTGTCACCTTGGTCCCATTTGATTCTAATTGGTTTATGTTGTGTCCTTGGGTGACGTCATTCTTTCAAAAGTTGTGTCCTGCCACTTCCTCTCCTATTACAGTACCTTACCACCAACCAATCCGAAGAGAGTCACAGACCACTCTCCCAATTTTTGCCGATAAAAAATTTCCCCCAAAACTGTGAGATAGTTTGGGGGTCTTAAGCATGAACCTCCTGTTCCTGTTGCTTGGCCATGCATAAATCTTTCTCTTCTCCATACTCTGACATCTCCGTTTCTTTGGCCTCTGTGTGCATCAGGCATGGATTTGTGTTTTGTAACAATGCTGGTAAATGACTTCTTTTCAGTAGCTCTTGATCTTTTGATCTACAGACCTTGGCACAGAGTTCCTAAAACCTTGGAATTTCCTAAGTGTTGAAAGCAATCAAGATATCTTTTTCTAGTTATTGAAATTTTAGAAAGCCCTATATAACCTAAAAACAGGCAGTGATTGTCAGTGAACACAATTATGTGATTGACAGGTTGGAACTTTCGGTATTTCCCTTGACATCCAGGGAGAGAATAGAGACTAAAGTTAAATTGAACCTATAGTCAATGATTTGATCAATTTGCCTCTGTAATGAAACCTCCATAGAAACCCAAAAGGATGGTTTATAGACAGCTTTTGATATGGTGAACACATTGAGATACAGGAGCGTAGCATACTTAGATGGAGAAGGCAATGGCACCCCACTCCAGTAGTCTTGCTGGAAAATCCCATGGGCGGAAGAGCCTGGTAGGCTGCAGTCCACGGGTTCACGAAGAGTCGGACATGACTGAGTGACTTCACTTTCACTTTTCACTTTCATGCATTGGAGAAGGAGATGGCAACCCACTCCAGTGTTCTTGCCTGGAGAATCCCAGGGACGGGGGAGCCTGGTGGGCTGCCATCTATGGGGTCAAACAGAGTCAGACACGACTGAAGTGACTTAGCAGCAGCAGCAGCAGCATACTTAGGGTGGCATGGAAGAATCAACACCTTACCACATGTCTTACCTGATCCATCTGGCTGTTACTATCCTTTTATAATAGGAGATCTAATAAGTACCTGTTTCTCTCAGTTTTATGAGCTACTCTAGAAATGTAATCAAATCTAAGAAGAAGGTCAAAGCTTTGGGTTTTCTAGTAGTCATGTATGGATTTGAGAGTTGGACTATAAAGAAAGCTGAGCGTCGAAGAATTGATGCTTTTGAATTGTGGTGCTGGAGAAGACTCTTGAGAGTCCCTTGGACTGCAAGGAGATCCAACCAGTCCATCCTAAAGGAAATCAGTCCTGAATGTTCATTGGAAGGACTGATGTTGAAGCTGAAGCGCCAATATTTTGGCTACCTGATGCGGAGAACTGGCTCATTTGAAAAGAGCCTGATGCTGGGCAAGATTGAAGGTGGGAGGAGAAGGGCTGACAGAGGACTCAATGGACATAAGTTTGAGTAAGGTCCAGGAGTTGGTGATGGACAGGGAGGCCTGGCATACTGCAGTCCATGGGGTTGCAAAGAGTCAGACATGACTGAGAGACTGAACTGAATTGAACTGAAGAAGGTCATAGGAACTTCCAGTCTATTGTGACTGATAAGTTTGATTGCCCCCACCACAAAACTTGTAGGTCTTGAAACTGAGTGGGATTCTACTGGAATCACGGGCATGGAGGCCTTTCTGCTCCCCCATTTTCCTGAAGGCAAGATTCCAGCCATTATGACTTTCCCTGAGATCCAAAGCGTGGATTTGAACAGTTGCTAATCAGGGGAGGGGCAGCCAAGAAATCACTGGCTACAAGATTAAAGAGACCAGAGAAGCTCATCAAGATCCTTGTTCAGTCATGCACTCCTTTCCTACTCTTTGCAACCCCATCTGTTGCAGCCTACAACAACATAGACCAGATATGTCTGCAACATAGACCAGAACCTGCCCCATGACTCGAGGGTGCGGCAAACTGTGCCTTGATTGTCCTAGTAAGCATGCCAAAGGGACATTCTTAGGGCAGGGCATGCTCTCTGCTCCACTTCACTGCCTACCCCTGTGTCCATACCCATGGAAACAAAGCAAGATATTCCTGATCAACAGCAGAGCCTTGGCTAATCAAACTCCCCAGTATAGCTATTCCCTAATGATCTCATGTGACTTTTGCCAATAGGAGCCATTTTGTCTTCCTGCCATGGAGAGCAGGAAGGCCCCCTGACTCCCTGCTTGCCAAATTATATGTGTCTGTCTTTTCATTACATGCTCGCCTTCATTTCAGGTCTTTCTCACCCGCTGTGCTGGACACATCACCCATGGACTACAGCATGTCAGGTTTCCCTGAACTTCACTGTCTCCCAGAGTTTGCTCAAACTCATGTCCATTCAGTCAGTGATGTCATTCAACCATTTCATGCTCTGTCTTTCCCTTCTTCTCAAGTCTTAAACCTTTCCTAGCATCAGCGTTTTTTCTATTGAATCAGCTCTTCGCATTAGATGGCCACAGTATTGGAGCTTCAGGGTCAGCATCCTTTGAATATTCAGGGTTGATTTCCTTTAGGATTGATTGGTTTGATCTCCCTGACGTCCAAGAGACTCTCAGGAGTCTTTGCCAACACCACAGTTCAAAAGCATCAATTCTTCAGCACTCAGCCCTCTTTATGGTCCAGCTCTCATATCCACACATGACTACTGGAAAAACCATAGCCTTGACTATACAGACCTTTGTCAGCAAAGTAATGTCTCTGCTTTTTAATATGCTGTTTAGGTTTTTCATAGCTTTTCTTCAAAGGATCAAGCATCTTTTAATTTCATGGATGCAACAATCCTCCACCAAGAAAATAAAGTCTGTCACTGTTTCCATTGTTTCCCCATCTATTTGCTATGAAGTGATGGGATTGGATGCCATGATCTTTGTTTTTTGAATGTAGAGCTTTAAGCCAGCTTTCTCACTCTCCCCTTTCACTTTCATCAAGTTCCTCTTTGCTTTCTGCCATTAGTGTGGTGTCATCTGCATAACTGAGGTTATTGATATTTCTTCTGGCAATCTTGATTACAGCTTGAACTTCATTCAGCCTGGCATTTCACATGATGTACTCTGCATACAAGTTAAATAAGCAGGGTGACAATATACAGCCTTGATGTACTCCTTCCCTAATTTGGAACCAGTCCATTTTTCATGTCCAGTTCTAACTGTTGTTTCTTGACCTACATACAGGTTTCTCAGGAGGCAGGTACGGTGATCTGGTATCACCATCTCTTGAAAAATTTTCCACAGTTTGTTGTGATCCACACAAAGGCTTTAGCGTAGTCAATGAAGCAGAAGTAGATATTCTTCTGGAATTCCCTTGTTTTTTTTCTATGATTCAACGTGTTCACAATTTGATCTGTGATCCTCTGCCTTTTCTAAATCTAGTTTGTACACCTGAAAATTCTCAGTTCATGTACTTTTGGAGCTTAGCTTGAAGGATTTTTACTATTACCTTGCTAGTATGTGAAATGAGTGCAATTTTGCAGTAGTTTGAACATTCTTTGGCATTGCCTTTCATTGGTATTGGAATGAAAAATGAACTTTTCCAGCCTTGTGGCCACTGCTGAATTTTCCAAATTTGCTGGCATATTGAATGCAGCCCTTTCA
The DNA here is from genome assembly GCF_001704415.2 of Capra hircus. Lineage (NCBI taxonomy): Eukaryota > Metazoa > Chordata > Mammalia > Artiodactyla > Bovidae > Capra > Capra hircus. Next base: position 108,215,776 of record NC_030810.1, on the reverse strand, counting down.
CAGCATCATCTTTTAGAATTTGAAATCGCTCAGCTGGAATTCCATTACCTCCACTGGTTTTGTTCATAGTGATGCTTCCTAAGGTCCAGTTGATTTCACACTCCAGGATGTCTGGCTCCAGGTGAGTGATCACACCTTCATGATTATCCGGGTCATTAAGCTATTTTTTGTGTAGTTCTTCTGTGTATTCTTGCCACCTCTTCTGAATATCTTCTGCTTCTCCTAGATCCTTACTGCTTCTGCCCTTTATTTTGCCCATCTTTGCATGAAATGGTCCTTTGAAATCTCTAATTTTCTTGAACAGTTCACTAGTCTTTCATATTCTATTGCTTTTCTTTATTTCTTTGCATTGTTCACTTAGGAAAGCTTTCTCATCTCTCCTTGCCATCTTTGGAACTCTGCCTTCAGATGGATATGTCTTTAGAAAGCTGAAAACATGAAACATGAGAAGAAATTAAGGGAGTGTAAATCATGCTCACACCTTAATCTTCCCAAAGACTCCACTTTTGACCCACTATTATAAAATTGTCATCAAAGTCTCTGAGTTGAGACACACAGATTCTGAAGACAGAAGCCCAATGTGTCTCCCTTTGCCTTGCCTATTCACCCAAAGCTCTGTCTTTGAGATTTCTTCACCAGCGTTCTGAGAGGCTGAGCTTTCAGTAACAGTCTGAACACTTAACCTGGGGAATCTGATGTTATCTTCAGATATATGGTGTCGGAAATGGGCTAAGTTATAAGATGCCCAGCTGGCCAAAACTGTTGTTTATTAGATGTATGAATAAACCCCTACCTCACACACTGGATCTGGGTGCTCAAAATCCTTGTATCACAATGGAATAAATGCAAAGAGAATAAAAAGAAGGACATGATAAAGAAAATGATATGATCACAGAAAAAAAGTTAAAACTTAGTTTTTGAAAAATTTATAAAATTGATAATCTGACAATATCAGAAAGAGAACAGAGAGACAACACCAATTTCTAAGATCTGTTTTTTTTTTTAAAAACAGGGATATATGTAGTTATGAACCCCATAAACATTAACATGATTTAACAAAAAGAAGGTATTATGCACAAATGAGTGGTAATTTGGAAATCTGAAAAACTGGATAAATTTTGTTAAATCAAAATTTACCAAACTTGACACAAAGAGAAACAGACAATTTGAAAAGAGCTATTTTATTTTTAAAAACTGTTAAATTTAAAACTCCCTCCTCAAAAATAAGAAAACAAAAAATTCCAACATAAACCTTCACTGCTTAATTTTACCAAGGATTTATTTTAAAAATAGATATATCACAGAAGCTTTCTCTGAGAATAAAAAGATAGGAAAGATTTCTTGATTTTTTTTATGAGGCAAAAAACTCTCAATACCAATACTTGACAAAGAAATTTCAAGAACAGAAAAACATTATAAATAGGAAATTGGATCCACATAATACATTATAAGTAAGTTACATAAGCAAAATTTTGTTTTACCTTTTGAGAATTTATGTGTGACTCAAAACATTAAAAATAGAAAAGATATAAAACATTTTGTCATCTCAAGAAATTCAGAATAAGCTCTTAATGAATTCAATAGTCATCCATAATAAAAATGATAATAAAAAATTTAATAACTTTGAAAGAAAGTGTTCTTAATCTGAAAAAAATCATTCATGATATACTCAGAGCAATTACCATACCTAATATTGTTGTTTTTCAGTTACTCTGTTGTGTCTGACTCTTTGCGACTGCATGGACTGAAGCACTCCAGGCTTCCCTGTCCTTGACGATTTCCAGGAGTTTGCTCAAACTCATGTCCATTGAATCAGTGATGACATTCAACAATCTCATCCTCTGTCATCTTCTTCTCCTCTCGCCCTCAATCTTTCCCAACACCAGGGTCTTTTCCAAAGAGTTGGCTCTTTACATCAGGTGGCCACAGTACTGAACTTCAGCTTCAGCATCAGTCCTTCCAATGAATTTTAGGGTTGATACCTAATATTAATTGTTGGAATATTCTTATCCAGTAAAAACAAAAAGATTGGAATGTCATCTGTCAATTCTCTACACTAATTCAGAGTCAATGCCATTGGACAAGAAAATGCAATAAAAGGTAGCATGAAAAAATTGAGAATTTTCATATTTAGAGATATTATGAAAGTATGAATAGAAAATCCAAAAGGATTTACAGATAAAATATTATATTTAAAAAGTTAATTTAACATGCATACTGGAAGCAAGGACAAAATATTTTAACATATTTCTATATATTAGCAAAAATCAAACTAACACATTCACATGCACAAAAACTCTTATATAAAGAAAGAGTTGAAGAGCTCTTGTATTGTGAGACTTAAGATTTATATTTGAAAATCTTTCATCTACAAGTCATAATTAAAGTCATAAGTAAATTAACATTTTCCAAAGTAAGGAAACTTAGGGAAAACAACACAAGGCCAAAAACCACCTTTAAGAGATGATGACTTGATGGAAGGAGGAGAAATAAGAGGAGTGAAGAAAACAGAGAAAAGCTATAAAAAAGATATGAAAAAGCTGTTACATCAGAAAGCAAAATAATATCAGAATTTCTAAGCAAGTAAAAATTCTAGCTCAGTTTTTAAAAGAAGAAATGAGATTGTTCTGCTCATATAACTTAAATATCCAGAAGCAGGTCAGTCTCCAGACCTTCTCTTTGGCTCTGTCTATCTTGTTCTATTTCTGAACTTCATTACTGGTCCAGCTTTAATTACACAACAAAATTCAACAGCAACTTTGAGCTTAGAATAAATTATATCATCCAGATGAAGAGTCTTTTTTCAACCACCGAATATAAACTATAGACTTCAGTTAGGTTAGAGCACCAATTATTAGAACTAAGTGATGAGAAGGGAGGTGAAATGCTGTATATTATCTTAGGCCTTAGCCCTTATCTGGTGTCTGTTTACTATCCAGGGACATTTGGAAAGGTTTGAAGATCTATTTGGTTATTATAATTTGGGGAGAAATTATTGGCATCTACAGGCCAGTTCAGTTCAGTCCAGTCATGCAGTCATGTCCGACTCTGTGACCCCGTGGACTGCAGCACGCCAGGCCTCCCTGTCCATCACCAACTCCCAGAGTCCACTCAAACCCATGTCCATCAAGTCAGTGATGCCATCCAACCATCTCATCCTCTGTCATCCCCATCTCCTCCTGCCTTCAGTCTTTCCCAGCATCAGGGTCTTTTCCAATGAGTCAGTTCACCTCAGGTGGCCAAAGTATTGGAGTTTCAGCTTCACCATCAGTCCTTCCAATGCTGCAAAACTCCTACAAGTGCATTGAACAAATTCCCATAACAAAGAATTATTCCGCCCAAAGTGTTAGTAGTCCAGGGCTTGAAAAATCTTTAGACAGGATGTTCTTAAAATTAAATGTGCATTCAAATAACCTAAAAGGCTTATGAAAACACAGCATTATAGTTCCCATTCCAGGATTTTTTTCAATAAGTTTAGACTTGAGCTTGAAAATTTCTTCTTCTAACAAGCTCACAAGTACTACAGCTACTGCTGTTTCATAATCCACACCCCTAAGAAACACAGACTAATCAGGGTCCTGGCCTTAGCTGAGGGTGCAGTGAAGCATAGAACAGCATGCCTACCCTGTAAGATGAGGTGGTGTTTAATGCAAGCTGGAGAAATAACCAGATGTACTAATGGATCAGAGGGGAAAAAATATGTCATTTGAAAAGTCATTTCCTACCCTGCCCAAATCTTGACACCTGTATTGTCCTAGCATGATGGAGTGGCAGAACTGTTTCCAGTAACCCTGGCTGCTCCAAAACTTCCACTTGCTCTACCCTTCCTTCCTAAATCCTACCAAAAGAAAATGTACTCAGAATCTCTTCTCTCCTTTCCTGTTGTATTTATTAAATAAGCATAGATTTTTAAAGTGAAGTTTCTAGAAATTTGTAAAATAAGCAAAAGGAAGAACAAACATAAGTGGAAGTTAAAAATATGACTCAATATCAAAGGTATCACAGATGTCAAAGATAGCACAAGATATCAAAGTCCCTGAGAGCAATAAAAAACTCTTGACTCTTTCCTTAAATATTTAACAACCATCTGCACCATTACCCCCTCACCTATTTCAACTCACATTGAGAAATATGATCCTTTTCTGACAAATAAATCTTTACATAGTTTACATGCAAACTACACTTACTGTATGGGCACAACTGATTTTCTCCAGAGGAGTTCAGAGCAGAAATAAGAAAAGCATGCTATTCTTGGCTATGTGGAAATATTTTAGTAAGAGGAAAATATAGAATATCAACTAAAGAGGGGGGAGGAAAAAAGAAAGAAAGGTGATTTGGGGAAAAGGGAGTTGAGACAATTATATCAACTCAGATTATGTTACTAAATAAATACATAGGCAAGTTAAAGATCTTGCCTAGAACCCACCTAGAATATGCCCCTCTCTAAAGGAACTTATAAGTAGAAGGAAAAGAAAAACAAAAATAACTGCAGTGCTGTGGATTCAAAATACTGTGGACCTGAGCATGACATCAGTCAAAGGAGGGCTATTTCCACTGTACCATTAAGGAAGGTTTCCTGGAGAAAGAAGCTTCTTTGCTGATCCTCATGGTTAGAAAATCAGCCAGGCAGGGACAGAGAAATTATGTTAAAAATGCTCAGCATCTCTGAAAATATAATTACTTGGCATAATTATAGTTAGCTCACTTTGACAAATGGTATTACAGCAGAAAGGACATCTATTTTGGGTGTTAGTTCTAAAAGGTCTTGTAGGTCTTCATAGAACCGTGCAACTTCAGTTTCTTCAGCATTACTGGTTGGGGCATAGACTTGGATTACAGTCATATTGAATGATTTGCCTTGGAGACAAACAGAGATCATTCTGTCATTTTTGAGATTGCATCCAAGTACTGCACTCAGGACTCTTGATTTCAGGATGTTGATCATGATGGCTACTCCATTTCTTCTGAGGGATTCCTGCCTGCCATAGTAGATATAATGATCATCTCAGTTAAATTCACCCATTCCAGTCCATTTTAGTTCACTGATTCTTTGAATGTCGACATGCACTCTTGCCAACCTGACCACTTCCAATTTGCCTTGATTCATAGATCTGACATTCCAGGTTTCTATGCAATATTGCTCTTTACAGCATCGGACCTTTCTTCTATCACCAGTCACATCCACAGCTGGGTATTGTTTTTGCTTTGGCTCCATCTCTTCATTCTTTCTGGAGTTATTTCTCCACTGATCTCCAGTAGCATGTTGGGCACCTACTGACCTGGGGAGTTCCTCTTTCAGTATCCTATCATTTTGCCTTTTCATACTGTTCATGAGGTCCTCAAGGAAAGAATACTGAAGTGGTTTTCCATTCCCTTCCCCAGTGGACCACATTCTATCAGACCTCTCCACCATGACCCGCCCATCTTGGGTTGCCCTATGGGCATGGCTTAGTTTCATTGAGTTATACAAGGCTGTGGTCCTAGTGTGATTAGATTGACTAGTTTTCTGTGAGTATGGCTTCAGTGTGTCTGCCTTCTGATGCCCTCTTGCAACACCTATCATCTTACTTGGGTTTCTCTTACCTTGGGCGTGGGGTATCAGTTGTGTGGATCACAATAAACTGTGGAAAATTTTGAAAGGGATGGGAATACCAGACCACCTGACTTACCTCTTAAGAAATCTGTATACAGGTCAGGAAGCAACAGTTAGAACTGGACAAGGAACAACAGACTGGTTCCACATAGGAAAAGGAGTATGTCAAGGCTGTATATTGTCACCCTGCTTATTTAACTTCTATGCAGAGTACATCATGAGAAACGCTGGACTGGAAGAAACACAAGCTGGAATCAAGATTGCTGGGAGAAATATCAATAACCTCAGATATGCAAATGACACCACCCTTATGGCAGAAAGTGAAGAGGAACTCAAAAACCTCTTGATGAAAGTGAAAGTGGAGAGTGAAAAAGTTGGCTTAAATCTCAACATTCAGAAAACGAAGATCATGGCATCCGGTCCCATCACTTCATGGGAAATAGATCAGGAAACAGTGGAAACAGTGTCAGACTTTATTTTTTGGGCTCCAAAATTACTGCTGATGGTGATTGCAGCCATGATATTAAAAGATGCTTACTCCTTGGAAGAAAAGTTATGACCAACCTAGATAGCATATTCAAAAGCAGAGACATTACTTTGCCGACTAAGGTCCGTCTAGTCAAGGCTATGGTTTTTCCCGTGGTCATGTATGGATGTGAGAGTTGGACTGTGAAGAAGGCTGAGCGCCGAAGAATGGACGCTTTTGAACTGTGGTGCTGGAGAAGACTCTTGAGAGTCCCTTGGACTGCAAGGAGATCCAACCAGTCCATTCTGAAGGAGATCAGCCCTGGGATTTCTTTGGAAGGAATGATGCTAAAGGTGAAACTCCAGTACTTTGGCCACCTGATGCGAAGAGTAGACTCATTGGAAAAGACTCTGATGCTGGGAGGGATTGGGGGCAGGAGGAGAAGGGGACAACCGAGGATGAGATGGCTGGATGGCATCACTGACTTGATGGACGTGAGTTTGAGGGAACTCCGGGAGTTGGTGACGGACAGGGAGGCCTGGCATGCTGCGATTCATGGGGTTGCAAAGAGTCAGACATGACTGAGTGACTGAACTGAACTGATTACAGCAGAAACAGAAAAAAAAAAAAAAAATTCAAATAAGAAGCCAAAGAGATGTCACCATAAAAGTTGTGTACATCATTTCATTTATTACAAGGTACATTCTTTCCCACATCTCACATCCAAGAAATCTGAGCAGATCCTAATATTAGTATTGTCTTATAATATATAAACAACTTTAATTCTGTTTCTGATCTTGCAATCTACAGGAACTTGATTTGATCAGATGATTATTTGATGAAATATGATGAAATTGACTACTGGGCTGACCACTTGAGTTTCTGGGTTCGTGGGTACTTATTCCAAATGGAAAAGGAGACAGTGATGGGCTCACAAGATAGTCAGATATGACCTGTTAAGAGCACAAGCAAAAAAATCACTCTGCATAAGGGATATTTCACACCATGTTCATAGCCAGCACTATTCACAAGAGCCAAAAGGTGGAATCAAACCATCTGTCCATAGGCAAATTAATTTATAATCTAAAATGTATTACACAATCTTAAGAAGGAAATAAATTCTGATATGTGCCACCACATGAATGAATTATGAGGACATAATGCTAATTAAAATAAGCCAGTCCCCAAAAATTACACTGATGATTCCACTTTTAGGAAGTTCAATATTCATACAGAGATTAATATAGAAAGAAACTAGAATGGTGGTAGCTAGGGCATCAGAAGTGTAGTTTAACAGGCATAGAACTTTAAGTTTTTCAAGATGAAAAGAGTTCTAGGTTTTGGTTGCACAAAGTATTAAGGTACTTAATTCTACTAAACTGTACATTTAGAAATGACTAATGTGGTAAATTTTATGTCATGCATATTTTACCACATTAAAAAAAATACATTTACACAAAGATGGGAGTTGGAAAGAAATGGGAAAGGGTCTGTTGGAAATATTGAAGCTAAAGTGATAGATAAAATGGAGGGAAAGAGTGAGAGAATGGACAGAAAAATAAAACTGAATGAAAAACTCACCAGCGCCTCCAAAACCATAATGCAAGACAGATCAAAAGGATGAGGGAGGGCACTATTATTGCCACAAATATCAGGCCAGTGGAGGTGGGGTGTCCTGGCAATTGAGAGAGGATATTGGGATATCTTCAAACCCATCCTCTGTTTCTCTTGGCCTTCTTGCCCACTTGAGTCTCAGCACCTCCACTACCCGCTTCTGACACATGGGCATCTCTGGTTCCCTCTCTCATATTCCTGGAAGGCGTATACTCACAGCCACATTTTATGTCTCTCTCTCATCCCATCTCACCTAGTCTACATTCTTCTTTCTTACCTATTCTATACCTTAGATTAGCTAATTTCATTCCTCTCACACTGTTGTCCCAGGAATAAATTTCAACCTGACTCTCCATCTCTGTCTCAATGTCTCTCTCTATTTTCTCCCCCACTCTCTTCCTCCCTCCCTCATTCATTAAATCCCTCACCTTATTCAGGCCTTCCCTCTGTACTTGAATCACCTCTTCCCATCCCCAGTGGGGCCCCAGTTCCTTCTCACCCCAGTACAGGATGATGTCCTTGTCTCCTAGACTGCTGTGCTTCACTCGGCAACTCAGGCCAGCCGCCTCTCCAGCTGCCACATCTAGGGTTACTCGCAGATGCCAAGTCCAATTTGCATTGGGCATGATGTCCCCTTGCTGAGTGCCAGGCTCCTCCTGCTCACCCCTCATCCACATCACCCACACAGGTTTTGGGTAGAATCCTGAGACGTGGCACACCAGCAGTAGGCGGCCAGGCCCAGGAGTGGGGCCACTGGACAGCCAGGCCTCAGGCTTCACTGGAGTAAGAGGGAGCAGTAAGAATGTCAGATTATGACTCTAATCCAGAACATAGAGACTCGGAAACTCACAAGTTTGGATAGTGACCTCTTCCACTTCTTTGGAAACCAAATAATTTAATAATTAAAACACCCTCCTTTTAGGTATCTCCCACTTTTGAATTTAAAGAAGATGATGAAAGGTGAAACAGAAGTCTTGGGGGAGAGAACAGGACTAACCTTGCCTCTGCAGTTCTGCTTTGCCTGCATCAAGGACACTCAGGAAATATCGAGGGCAGGTTTCTAAGAGGAGCTTAGCTATAGTATCACAGATAGCATGGTACTGAATGATGAGTTCATAGAAACGCTGGGCCATGCTGCCGCCCTCTGGGACAGGTGCACATGAATCATTCTTGATGCTCACGAAATCCAATCCTCCAAAAGCTCCCTTCAGGAAGCTTTCTATGGCCTTCCCAGGATGCAGCTCACAACCTGCTATGCCCTGAATCACAAAGGGGTCTGGATAGAAAGAAAACAGAGACAAAGTTATTTTTTAAAGCACACAAGAAAAAAAGAAATGGGGAAAGGACATGGGACTTTGGGTTTTGTTGGAAAGGTCTGAGATGCAAAATGACTAAAAAAAAAAAAAAGCCATATTCAGAGACTTTTCAGAAAAAAAGGAACATTTGAGAGAGTTACACATGTTGTAAATGGTGGAGACGTGCTCTTATAAGGAATAGGGTGGTCAAGAGGGGAGTCAGAAGTACATCATTCCAGCCTGAAGGGGAGAATTACACTGAGAGAAGGGATTAGGCATAAGGTACTTGGGGAGACAGATTGGAGGGATTCATGCACTCAGGAACAGTGTAGGTAAAGTGAGGACTTGTTGCTTGGGATTTGAGAAAAACAAATTATGTACAAACAAACCAGAAGATGTTCACAAAGGAGGAATTTCATCTATGGCACAAGAGTTCAAAGAACAGGAAAAATCTGGGATACCAGGTGGAGGTATGGAGTAAGGGTTGGAGACTACTCTAGAGAGGTATATACACGCAGAGGGCATCCCCAGTTCAGAGGATTGTACTCACATTCCAACTGGAATTCACTGACATGGTCCTGCACTTCTAGAATAAATCCAATGAGGTAGACTCTAAATAGTTCCTCCAGCTCAGTCACCTCCTCATCACTGAAGTTGCCTTTAGACCAGGGCTTCAGGAAGATGGTAGTGCCTGGGTCACTGTCCCAGCCATAAATCTGCAAATTGTCCAACCAGCCTGAGCCTTGATTTTGAGCCCAAGTGCTGTTGGCAAATGTTGAAATCTGGATGACATGGAAGGAGGTTGGCCCCTGGAATGCTGTGGTGGTGGAAGGATAAGAAAAGTGAGGCAAAAGAGAATTAGGATAGAATGAAAAAGAACCCAGAGTATGAACAATATAGAGCCTGAAACAGCTCCCTGCCCCAAGGCTTCTGGCTCTATTCCCAACCTCCAAAACACAGAAAAGAGCTGGAGATAGAGAGCCCAGACCGTTAGTGGTAGGTGCAGCATCTTTTTATCCAGAAGCCCTGCACCTTGTGCTGGAAACAGCCAGAGTTACTCTTACCATCCTCATTGTCACCACCTGGCACAATAACTGCTAGCAATAGAAGTGGCAGAAGCAGCATTTCAATGGGAAGTAGAGCTTCTGACTCTCAGAATTGGTATTTGATCTCCAATTTCAGCAAACCTTTTTCTCAGTACTTTATAGTGACTTCCTCTCTCCCTCAACTGACAAATCTCTTCTGCACATACTTTGTTCATTACCGAAAAACTGTGCTTCCCACAGCTCTGGCTTTTACTCGGTCTCTCATTTCTTCTCCAGCTCATGACTTGTAGATTTTGTTTTAATGTCTCTTGTCCAAATGATCTCCTTGATCTCAGTTTCCTTCATATTTATTACCTTGGAAAAGTTACCATGCAATGTTGAAAGGTTATTTCACCTCCCTTATCCTTTATTTTCACATCTGTTAAACAAAAAAATAATATTAAACAACTGACCAGCCTCCATTCTGTTTTTTTTTTTTAATATTTTTTATTTATGGCTGTGCTGAGTTTTCTTTGCTACATGCAGGCTTTCTCCACTTGTGGTGAGTGGAGTCTACTCTCTAGTTGCAGTACACAGGTTTCTCATTGCTGTGGCTTCTCCTGTTGCTGAGCGCAGGCTCTTTGGCTTGCGGGCTTCAGTAGTTATGCATCAGAGGCTCTAGATCATGAGCTCAGTAATTGTGGCATGTGTGCTTAGTTGCTCCAGAACATGTGGGATCTTCCCAGATCAGGGATGGAACCTGTGTCCCCTGCATTGGCAGGCAGATTCTTAACCACTGGACCACCCAGGGAAATCCCCAGTCTTTTTAAATCTAGAATTCCTTTGGTTTATCCACCCAACCTGAACTCTGTGTGCATGACCACTCTCCTGTAGCACTTTGCCATTACCTCTTCCCAGTGTTCTCAATGGCCCCTCTTATTTATATCACCCCTCTTGCCTCATCTCTCTAATCTCACCTTCTCCTTACTATATATGTGTGTATATGTGTTTGTGATGTGTGTGTTTGTATTGACAATCATTTAGATGCAGGAAAATCATTTAAAACTCTTGTTTATCATATTTGATTCTGGAACCCAAGTCTCAGTCCTTGGTTCGGGAAGATTCCCTAGAGGAGGAAATGGCAACCCACTCCAGTATTCTTGCTTGGAGAATCGCATGAACGGAGGAGCCTGGTGGGCTACAGTACATAGGGTTGCAAAGAGTCCAATATGACTGAAACAGCTGAGCACAAGTACATCAAAAATATACCTATAAATTGAGTAATTGCCATAGAGCATCTGCTGAACACTAACAGACACTTAAAACAAAAATCCTCTCACAACCAGGAATGATGAAAGAAAGAAAAAAAGAAAAGAGTAATCAAAAAAGGGACCAGCAACCCTGATGGGATGCTGAATATGAATATGAAGGGAGGTCCTTACACTCAGAAAAAGAAAAAAACCCTCAAGGTGGGAAAATCAACTGGGACAGAAAAGGATCAAAGAACACAGTGGATGATCTGTGAAAAGCAGGACAAATAAGTCAAACTTCACACATGATCTACACCACACCTCTGCACATTCCAGCCTGAATCATGAGTTGTCTGTTGCAAAGAGGGACGGGTTGCTAGAAAGCAGGGTTGGGAGTATAGACCCAGGGAGGGGACAGATACTAGCTAAAAAAGACAGCCAGGAGGGATGGGAGAAAGGAGCTCCACAACTGGGAAAGTCTGAAAAAAGCGCCGGACACCAGAGAAGCACAGTATCATTGTTGAATGGCGCACTAGGGATATAACTGCCATTACAATCCCTTCCACCACCTGCCAATCTCTTTGGCATCCATGGGTGCTGATAGGGGCTTCCTTCTGAGTGGGCCTTGCCCACCCAGTTGGCCAGGGTCTCCACTGGCTGTGAGGGCTCCAGAGGTCTGAGCACCACCCATTCTAAAGCCTTCTTGAGAATCAATCATGGACACTTCCTGAGAAAAGAATCCACTGATACTGGCAGGGACTGAGTGCTAAAACATGGGGTTGAGAGAACTGATCAAGGAAGAGGAACACTGTTGGCTGCGTGGATACAGCAGAGGCAACAGGAGGGTGGGGATGCATGACTAAGAATGCCCATAGAGGAAGCAAGATCTCCCTGGAAAGAGATGCACCACTGTAGAGAGGCACACAGGGAGGGCAGTGCTGGCATCATCCTCAAATGCCATCTAACCTCCATGGGCACTGGGAGGGACTTCCACCAAAGCAAGCCACCACAGGTGGTTACAATCCTGTCTAAGTGAGTAATTTTGCCCCAAACAGCGGCTGCTTTCCCTCCCTCTTGCCTGGACAGGGAACAAGTGTCTGAGGGCAGCAGACATGCAGAAATGGAGTCAAAACCCAAGCTTAGCCACATGGGCAGTGTGACTTAGAAGAGGAATGGAAATCTTTCCTTACAGTTTCACAAGCCACATACAAAATCCCTGAGATAAGCTAGGTAAATCCTGTATGTGTGGAATACCTGAATAGATGTGAGTATTCCTACAACTGAAACCAGTCTAGCCTTCATAGCAGTGGACATAGGGAGCAAATACATGCAGGAATTGGGCCAGATCAGAGTCTGAGCTGGCCCCACAGTGCCCACAGCAGGTCCAGAGAACTACCTAGAGGCATTGAAAGGATTCCTGGGGAGGCAGCGATTGATTTTGGACCACTGTGGGAGCAAGATCCCTGACAGCGTGAATTCCCAGAAAGTCTCAGGAAAACATTCTTATTAGTAGTATTCTTTTTTGTATTTGTTTCATTTTTTTCACTTGTTGCTGTTGTTGCTTTTATTGTTTTTTATCTTTTATTTTTTCATTTTAATATATATGTTTTCTTATTTTTATTTTTTACTTTGTTGTATTTTTTGGGGTTTTTTTTCCTGCCAATATCACAGATGACAATACAGACAAAATTCTCAACAAAATACTAGCAAACTCAATTCAGTAACACATTAAAAGTATCAGACACCATGATCAAGTAAAATTTATGTCAGGGATGCATGGATTTTTCAATACACAAAATCAATCAATGTGATAAACTGTATTAACAAATTGAAGAATAAAAACCATATGATCCTCTAAATAGATGCATAAAAAGTTTCAACAAAATTCAATACCCATTTATGACTTAAAAAAAAAAAAACTCTTCAGAAAATGAGGATAAAGGGAAACTACATCAACATAATAAAGTCCATACATGACAAATCCACATCAAATATTATTCTTAATGGTGAAAAACCAAAAACATTTCCTCTAAAATCAGGAATAAGACAAGGGTGTTCACTCTCACCATTATTATTCAACGTAGTCATGGAAATCCTAGTCATGGCAATCAGGAAAAAGAAATAAAAGAAATCTAAATTGGAAAAGATGAAGTAGAAGAGTCATTGTTTGTAGATGACAAAATACTATACATGGAAAAACCTAAAGATTCCACCAGAAAACCACTAGGGTTAATCAATGAACTTAGTAATGTTGCAGGATACAAAACAAACATACAGAAATTTCTTGCATTCCTATATGCTAATAACAAAGGATCAGAAACAAAAAAAAATAAGGAAACAATTTCATTCACCACTGCAACAAAAAGAATGAAAATCCTAGGACTAAACCTACCTAAGGAAGTAAAAGACCTGTATGCAGAAAACTACAATACACTGATGAAAAAAATCAAGACAACACTAAGAGATGGAGAGATATATGATGTGGTTGGATTAGAAGAATCAATATTGTGAAAATGACTATACTACCCAAAGCAATCCACAGGTTTAATTTAATCCTTATCAAATTACCAGTGGCATTTCTCACAAAGTAGACCAAAATGTTTTCAATTTGTATGGAAACACAAAAAACCCTGAATAGCCAAACAATCTCGAGGGAAAAAAAAAAAAAAAGGAAATGAAGAATCAGGCTTCCCAACTTCAGGTATGATAAAGTTACAATAAACAAGATAGCATGATACTGGCACTAAAATAGAAATATATATCAATGAAACGGATAGAAAGCCCAGAGATAAACTACGCACCTATGGTCACTTAATCTATGACCAAAAAAGGCAAGAATATACAATGGAAAAAAGAAAGTCTCTTAGTTAAGTGATGCTGGGAAAACTAAACAACTACATGTAAAAGAATGAAATACAACACTTCTTAATACCATACATAAAGACCAACTCAAAATGGAATAAGGACCTAAATGCAAAACCAGAAACTATAAAATTCTTAGAGGAAAACATAGGTAGAACGGTCTCAGAAATAAACCACAGCAAGATCTTTGACCTACCTCCTAGAGTAATGGAAATAAAAGCAAAAATAAATAAATAGGACCTAATTAAACTTAAAAGTTTTTGCACAACAAAGGAAACTATAAACAAGATAAAAAGACAACTCTAAGAATGGGAGAAAATAATTGCAGATGGAGTAACTGACAAAGAATTAATCTTCAAAATATAAAAGCAGCCCACGCAGCTCAATATCAGAAAAACAAACAACCCAATCAAAAACTGGGCAGAAGGCCTAAACAGACACTTCTCCAAAGAAGATATACTGATGGCCAACAAAAACATGAAAAAAATTCTCAATGTTGCTCATTATTAGAGAAATGCAAATCAGTACTACAATGAGGTATCGCCTTATACTGATCAGGATGGCCATCATCAAAAAAATCTACAAACAATAAATCCTGGAAAGGATGTGGAGAAAAGGGACCCTCTTGCACTGTTGGTGGGAATGTAAATTGATACAGCCACTATGGGGAACAGTATGGAGATTCATAAAAACAACAACAACAACTAGGAACTACCATATCATCCAGCCGTTCTACTACTGGGCATATACCCTGAGAACACCATAATTTAAAAAGACACAGGTACCCCACTGTTTATTGCAGCACTATTTACAATAGCCAGGACATGGAAGCAACCTAAATGCAGTTGAACTGAGTCTGTTATATAGAACAAAGTAAGTCAGAAAAACAAAAACAAATATCATATATTAACACATATATATGGATTCTTAAAAAAATGGTACTGATGAACCAATTTGCAGGGCAGGAATAGAGACCCACACATAGAGAACAGACTTGTGGAAACAGCAGGGGAAAGACAGGGTGGGATGAATTGAGAGAGTAGGATTGAAGCATATATATATCATCATATGTAAAATAGATAGCTAGTGGAAAGATGCTGCGTAACACAGGGAGCTCACCCAGTGCTTTCTGACAACCCTGAGGGTGTGAAATGGGGGATGGGGTGGGAGGGCATATATGTACTTATGGCTTATTCTCGTTCTTTGTACAAAACCAATACAATATTGTAAAGCAATTATCCTCCAATTAAAAATACATTAAGAAAACGAATGGAAGAAAATGTTTGCAAAAGAAGCAATTGACTTCCCAGAGTGGGTGATGGTTGAAAGGCGATAACGTGGACTGGAGCTCAGTTCTGGAACCATGTCTCAAGGGCTGGGTGGGGAAGGCGAGCAAGGTACCCAGGGCCTGTCTCCCCACCTCATTGGAGCCCTGATCCCCAGCCTTGTCTCCTTCGCTGTGACACTGTGGACCCATCTATGGGACAGGAGACTTTGCACCTCGCATTTGCCAGGCTCCGCGGAGACCGCACGTTTCTGCAGGCCTCTGCCCAAGCTCCGTAGCCAAGGGGCCTGAGGAGGATGGCCTGGGCCTTTCGAACACTTGACGTCATGTTTTTGCTGTTGTTTGACATCATTTTATAGCGAGGTTCAGAGTTTGACGTGCTGCCTGAGGTGACCTTTCCCTGGTCTCCGCCTCTCGGGGCCCCATTCCACCCACTGTGTCCTGTGGCAGTGGCATGTGGGGCAGCACTGATGAACCCAGCTCAGAGCTGTGTGACCTTTGAGGATGTGTTCCTGTACTTCTCTTGGGAGAAGTGGGAGTTGCTAGAGGAAGCTCAGAGACTCCTTTACCCTGATGTGATGCTGGAGAACTTTGCACTTGTGTTATCGCTGAGGCTTGTGGTTTCCAGGTCTCATGGGGTTACTCGGCTGGAGCCGGAGGGGAGCCTGGGGTGTCTGAGGAGGTAGACACTGCTCCAGTCATAGCAGAGAAGACCTGGAGGAGGCCTGGCCTGGTTGTTGGCCCAGAGTGGCAGGTGTGGCTGTAAATTCTGAGCAGGGAGTTCCTGTGAGCTGGCCACAGATGAGAACTCCCCAGGCTGAGCCTTCCACCCACACGGCTCACCCCTGAGACATGTGTGGCCCAGTCTTGAAAGACAGTTTGGCTCCTGGCTGAGCTGCCAGGAACTCCCAGCAGGTGAATCATGGGGAGAGACTTTCAGTGTAGTGTAAATCTCGATCAGATGCAGAAGTGGTGGAATGGAGTTTTCAGAAGAGAAAATCCAGGCTTCGTTTTAAAGCATTACAGATCATGTGCATCAGAGATGGCCTTCTCTTGCAGGGAGGGTGGAGAGAACTTCTGGGCCAGCACCCAGCCCATCACCATGGGGAAAAGCCACATGGGCATGTTGCAAGCTTTTTCTCTGCTGTCATTTCTAAGAGGTCCTTTTGGGTATTGGGTTCCCATTGAGCCAGAAAGCACAACTGAGGCTATAAAGCCTTCTGTTTCTCAGCAGCCCTTGTCAGAAGAAATGTTGCTGCAGGGTCAGTTGACTCTGGGACTCTGGTTTGGAGCAAAGTAGGAATCAGAAATGCAAAAAGATCCCTTGAGCCCAGGGACAGTTTCCCACAGGGAGAGTCTCCTCAGGAGGATGAACTGTGAACACAGTGATATGAGGACGGGTGACAGTCTGCACTCCAGCAATTACTCTAGCAATCCTCTAGAGGATGTTTTTCATAAACAGAACTCCCATGCACCAGGGGAAGTATCCATGATCTAAGCAGAGAATCTCTGTAAGTGAAAGAAATGTGGGGAAGGCTTCAACAAATATTGATGTGCCTTTCTCATGAGGGTGGGCCCGAGTCAGCACGTGAGGATTTTTGTTCAGCAGAACCACATGAGTAGTCAGACTCATGCAGCAATAGCACATTCAGACTAAGAAGTCTTATGGATGCAAAGAATATGGGAAAGTGTCTTGTGTCTGCTCTGCATTTGTCCCAAGTAACATTTCCCGCTCCAAAGACAGTCATACTTTGATTGAAAACTGTGTGGGTATACTTCTTGTAACAGCTGTTTTTTCACTCATCATGTGAGGGTTCTCACAGGAGATGTTCCCACAGGAGAGATTCTCACAGGAGTGCACTAAGTACAATGAATGTGGAAAAGCCTTCACTCACTCCTATTTGTCTGGCGTAGGACCCACACTGGAGAAAAACCCTTTGAGTGTAAGAATATCAGAAAGCCTTTCGTTATAGCTCCTCCCTGATTCCACATGAAAAGGCTTACAGGAAGGAGAAATCCCGTGAATCCAGTGAATGTGGACAGTCCCTCCACCTTCATTCATTCCTTACCAAACCTCAGAGTGTTCATACTGGGGAGAAACCTGTGAGCATAAGAAATGGATGAAAGCCTTTTACAAGTGGACTTGTTTCAGGCACTATCAGAGAACTTATACTAGAGAAAGACTTTTTGAAGGTAACTTCTGGGGAAAATCAGCTGAACAGAGGAAGCATCTTACTCTGAGGAATTATACCAAAGTGAAATAAGTGTCCGTATGCTGTGAGAAAATCTTCTGAGGCCTGTCATCACTTATTGTCATCGGAAGAAGCATCTAGGAAATGGATCCATCCTAGGGCATTGCATCTGAGAATTTATAAAGGAGAGAGAACCAGTGGCTACTGTGCAATTTCAAAGCTTTTCAACCATAGCTCTACCTTTACTAAACACTGAAAAAGCAACCACAGGAATATTTAAAAAACAAAACAAGGAAGAAAGAAAAATATAAGTAGAGGTAAGAGGCAAAAAAAATGTATTTATGACTTTTTTCTGGTTTTCCTGAGAAACCTATGACAATTTATTGGTTGTTTTTCTTGTTGTTGCTGTTGGGTGGCAGGGGAGGTGTTTGAGAAATAAACACCTGAATTAATATGCACTGTGTGTCACACCACACCAGGAAAGCCGGAAGCTTGAGAACAACTCTGCAAATGTTACTTGTCTTAGGTGATGTCATCATCTTAGGTGATGCCTTGATTTATGAAGCCTTTTAAACTTAAATTAGGATATAAAAATGTTATCTAAAATTATAATCTAAAGACATAAGGACACACTTATGAATAGGTACATTTTTACTTTACTACTTAAAACTATTTAAGGCTTCATTTTTATTTTATTTATACATTAATTATTGAAATATTCAGTTCAGTTCAGTTCAGTCACTCAGCCGTGTCTGACTCTTTGTGACCCCATGAATCGCAGCACGCCAGGCCTCCCTGTCCATCACCAACTCCCAGAGTTCACTCAAAATCACGTCCGTCGTGTCAGTGATGCCATCCAGCCATCTCATCCTCTGTTGTCCCCTTCTCCTCCTGCCCCCAATCCCTCCCAGCATCAGAGTCTTTTCCAACAGGTCAACTCTTCGCATCAGGTGGCCAAAGTACTGGAGTTTCAGCTTTAGCATCAGTCTTTCCAAAGAACACCCAGGACTGATCTCTTTTAGGATGGACTGGTTGGATCTCCTTGCAGTCCAAGGGACTCTCAAGAGTTTTCTCCAACACCACAGTTCAGAAGAATCAATTCTTCGGCACTCAGCTTTCTTCACAGTCCAACTCTCACATCCATACATGACCACTGGAAAAACCATAGCCTTGACTAGACAGACCTTTGTTGGCAAAGTAATGTCTCTGCATTTGAATATACTATCTAGGTTGGTCATACCTTTCCTTCCCAGGAGTAAGTGTCTTTTTTAATTTCATGGCTGCGATCACCATCTGCAGTGATTTTGGAGCCCCCCAAAATAAAGTCTGACACTATTTCCACTGTTTCCCCATCTATTTCCCATGAAGTGATGGGATCAGATGCCATGATCATCGTTTTCTGAATGTTGAGCTTTAAGCCAACTTTTTCACTCTCCTCTTTCACTTTCATCAAGAGGCTTTTTAGTTCCTCTTCACTTTCTGCCATAAGGGTGGTGTCATCTGCATATCTGAGGTGATTGATATTTCTCCCAGCAATCGATTCCAGCTTGTGCTTCTTCCAGCCCAGCGTTCCTCATGATGTACTCTGCATTTAAGTTAAATAAACAAGGTGACAATATACAACCTTGACGTACTCCTTTTCCTATTTGGAACCAGTCTGTTGTTCCTTGTCCAGTTCTAACTGTTGCTTCCTGACCTGCATACAGATTTCTCAAGAGGCAGGTCAGGTGGTCTGGTATTCCCATCTCTTTCAGAATTTTCCACAGTTGATTGTGACCCACACAGTCAAAGGCTTTGGCATAGTCAATAAAGCAGAAATAAATGTTTTTCTGGAATTATCTTGCTTTTTCCATGATCCAGCGGATGTTGGCAATTTGATCTCTGGTTCCTCTGCCTTTGTCTAAAACCAGCTTGAACATCTGGAAGTTCATGGTTCACGTACTGCTGAAGCCTGGCTTGGAGAATTTTGAGCATTACTTTACTAGTGTGTGAGATGAGTGCAATTGTTCGGTAGTTTGAGCATTCTTTGGCATTGCTTTTCTTTGGATTGGAATGAAAACTGACCTTATCTAGTCCTGTGGCCACTGCTGAGTTTTCCAAATTTGCTGGCATATTGAGTATAGCACTTTCATAGCATCATCTTTCAGGATTTGAAATAGCTCATCTGGAATTCCACCAGATTTACTACCTTTGTTTGTAATGATGCTCTCTAAAGCCCACTTGACATCACATTTCAGGATGTCTGGCTCTAGGTGAGTGATCACATCATCGTGATTATCTGGGTCGTGGAGCTCTTTTTTGTACAGTTCTGTGTATTTTTGCCACCTCTTCTTAATATCTTTCCGCTTCTGTTAGATCCATACCATTTCTGTCCTTTATTGAGCCCATCTTTGCATGAAATGTTCCCTTGGTATCTCTAAATTTCTTGACGAGAACTCTAGTCTTTCCCATTCTGTTGTTTTATATATTGAGATACAATTGACATATAACACTGTGTACATCTAAGATGTACAACATATTTATCTGATATATTTATACTGCAGTATGATCACCATTGTCACATTAGTTAGCCTTTGTTGTGCCACAGAAATATTATCTGTTCTAGTGGTGGGAACAAATAAGAATATCATCTCTTGGCAAGTTTAATGTTTGTAATATAGTTTTGTTGTCTGTAATCCCTGTACTTTATATTAGATTTCTAGGAATTATTTGTCTATAAGCTGTAAGAATATACCCCTGAACATCATCTCTCCCATCCACTGACCTCACTCCTGGCCTTTGGTACCATCACTGTAATATTTTCCAGTTCAGTTTTTGGTTTTACTTTGCTTTTTCCACATATAAGGGATGTTATACAATATTTAACATATATCACTTAGCATAAGGTCCTCAAGGTCCATCAGTATTGTTAAAAATGGCAGGTTTTCCTTTTTTCTCAGGGCTGAATAGTATTCCATTGCTGGTATATATAGGTTTTATTCATTTATCCATTGATAGACATTTTGGTTGTTTCTGCATCTTTGCTACAGTGAACTATAATAAACATGGGAGTGCTTATTTAAAAAAAAGAAGCAACTGACAAAGGATTAATCTCCAAAGGATACAAGCAAATCATGCAGCTGAAAATCATAGAAAACAAACAACACAATTAAAAAATGGACAGAAGACCTAAATAGACATTTCTCCAAAGAAGACATACAGATGGTCAACAAACGCATGGAGATATGCTCCACGCCACTGGTTATTAGAGAAATGCAAATCAAACCTGTAATGACGTATTACCTCACACTGGTCAGTATGGCCATCATCAAAAAAAAATCTACAAACAATAAATGCTGGAGAGGTGTAGAGAAAAGTGAACACTTATGTACTGTTGGTGGGAGTATAAATTGGTACAGCCACAATGGAAAACAGTATGGAGGTTCCTTAAAAAACTAAAAATAGAACCGCAATATGACCCAGCAATCCCCCTCCTAGGCATATATCCCGGGAAACCGTAATTCAGAAAGATACATTCGCCCTCAGTGTTCATAGCAGCACTGTTTACAATAGCCAGGATGTGGAAGCAATTTTAATGTCCATCAAAAGAGGACTGGATTAAGAACATATGAGGGCTTTCTTGGTGGCTCCTGGTAAAGAATCCTTCTGTCAGTCTGGGCGACATGGGTTCAATCTCCGATCCAGGAAAATCCCACATGCTTCAGAGCAATTAAGCTTGTGGGCCACAACTGTTGAGCTTGTGTTCTGGAGCTTGAGAGCTACAATTACTGAGCCCACATGCTGCAAACACTGAAACCCACACACACTAAAGCCTGTGCTATGCAACAGGAGAAAGCCCTGCAATTAGTCCACACACAGAAATGAGGAACCCCCATTACTGCAACTAGAGGAAAGCCCCCACAACAATGAAGACCTAACATAGCCAAAAAAATTAATAAATGAAGTAAAACAGAATCAGAAAAATAAATATCATATATGAACACATATATGTGGAAGTTAGAAAAATGGTAAAGATGAACATGTTTGCAAAGCAGAAATAGAGACACAGAGGTAAAGAACAAATGTATGGATAGCAAGGGGGAAAGTGGGTGGGAGCAACTGAGAGATTGGGATTCACACATATACCCTATTAATACTGTCTATAAAATAGATAACTAATGAAAACCTACTGTATAGCTCAGGGAAATCTAATTAACGCACTGTGGTGACCTGAATTGTTAGGAAGTCCTAAAGGGAGGGAATATATGTATATGTATGTTGTTTCATGTTGCTGTACAGTAGAAACTAACACAACATTATATAGCAACCATACTCCAATTTTTAAAAAACAGAAATAGAACAAACGTGGAGATTCCTGGTTTCTCCTCAAAGAATATACATAACAATATCTTTGAGAGCACCAGCAGAAAATAAGACTACCACACCAGATGGAGAATGCCAACACAGGCTGAGTAAAAGATTTGGGTACACCCCCTGTTACCTCTGACTTTCCTGGTGGCTCAGACGATAAAGCGTCTGCCTACAATGCCAGAGACCCGGGTTCAATCCCTGGGTCAGGAAAATCTCCTGGAGAAGGAAATGGTAACCCACTCCAGTACTCTTGCCTGGAAAATCCCATGGACCGAGGAGCCTGGTAGGCTACAGACCATGGGGTCGCAAAGAGTCGGACATGACTGAGCGACTTCACTTTCACTTTCACTTTCCTGTTACCTCACTACCGAAAAGAAGTCTCACGCCCTGCCATCCTCCGCACAAATTTTGCCTATGAAAACATTTCCCTCATAATCACAAAGAAGTTTGGGATTCTTGAGCACATCACCCATTCTTCTTGTTTGGCATTGTATAAACATATCTCTGCTTCAAACTCTGATGTTCAGGATTGTTGGACTTCGTTGCGCCTTAGGCACATGAACTTGTGCTTAGTAACAATTTTGGCAAGTCATCCAGAACTCTGTACCCAGAGCAGGTGAGTCAGAAGTAGCCCCTTTCCTGAGTTCCCAGCAGCTGTTGGGGCTCATTTTGCTCCAGGCATCTGGAAGGAATGTCCCTGACAGGTGCCAGTAACCCCACAGCACAGGACTGTTTGAAGCCAAGAAATGTCTGGAGCCAGAGTCCTCATTCAGTATAACTTGGGGCTAAGTTGCTTCATCTTACACAGGCTGGGAAATCCCTCCATTCCATATAGGCAACTTCCTTTGCAGGAACTGAGCCACTCAGGTCTCCCTGAGAGCCACTCTGGGTATCTTCTGTATTAAGAACTGGGCCAATTTGTTTGGAGGCCTCCATCTGGGAGTGAAAGTGGAATTTTTAGATTACAACTCCTCTGATTTTCTGTCTATATGACCACAGCTTATTTGTTACCATATTTGTTGTTTGTATGTGTGTGTGTGTGTCAGTAGTTGCATTGGCCAGTTGGGATGTCTTTGTTGAGTAACAGTTCTCCCTATTACATTGGGCTTCACTTGAGGCAGAGCATTGGTTGGGGGTTTTCCTTTTTGAAGTAGCCTTGGTCATTCATTCAGCTTCATCTCTGATGGGGCATTTGTTTTTCTGGGGCTAGGGAACTGCAATCCTAGGAAAACTCTGCATTGCATTGGTATGCTGTTTGGCTATGAATAATTAGGTGTGAGTGATCAGAGCTCTGTTCCAGCTTGTAGTTCCCCTAGGATATCTTTGCAAAAATTGGGGGGATCTTCAGCTCTGCTCCCATGAAAAAGGATTGATATTTCTGTCCCCCTGTGCCTTGATGTAAATATTCTATCAAAGGTGTCAGGAACACATCTTATCTAGGCCATCTCTAATTCCTAACACTAAAGGTAAAAAAAAGAGAGACAGGATGGGGGAGGCTTTTTTAAACTCAAGCAGAAAAGCTGTGAGATCTCTGGTTTTGTCCTCACATGAAAATTAGCTTGCAAATGAGTTATAGTTAATGGACTAAAAGTAAGTGCATACAAATTAAAAACTTCTACATATTTAGGAAATTGATCAGGATGACTCTTAGGTCCACATGATCTAGGAAATATTCCATACTGAATCAACATCTGGTAGAAAAGCTAGCTTAAGTTTGTTGCTTTGATTAATATAGACATGTCTTTAGAGTCATTGCTGTTAAGTATAATATTGCTGTTGTACCTAGTTTCATTAGAGATCAAACAAAACTTTATATGATTTGCAAATATATCAGCAAGCAAAATAACCTGATATGAAAATGGTGGTGGTTTAGTCACTAAGTCGTGTCCAACATTTGCAATCCTATGGACATAGTCCATCAGGATCCTCTGTCCGTGGGATTTTCCAGGCAAGACTACTGGAGTGAGTTGTCATTTCCTTCTCCAGGATCTCCTGACCCAGGGATCAAACCTGCATCTCCTGCATTGACAGGCAGATTCTTTACCACTAGTGCCACCTGGGACACCCCATGATAAAAATGTTGTTCAGTCACCAAGTCATGTCCAATTCTTTGTGACCACATGGACTGCAGCACGCCAGGCTTCCCTGTCCCTCATCACCTCCAGCAGTTCACCCAAGTTCATGAAGTTAATGCAAATGAGATCAGAGTGCTTCTAGGTAAATGCTATAGTAACAAATTATGTTTTGGAAATGTCTATCTAAAATAATCTTTCCAGATATTTAATAACTTGAAATTTTAGAATTTGGTAGTAAGGTAAGAATGTTGAGAACTGTTGTCTCAGTCCTAGAAGGACCATGGGATGCCATGTACTATGAATACCAGGGAGGATGCTCCACCAAAGTTAGACCATTTTTGGCAGGCCAGTCAACCCTGAATGCTGCAGGACTCTGACTGGGGACCTAGATATGGACCAGAGAAATAATAATAGTAGGCATGACTTGCTATATAAAAAAGGTATGGAAATTTAGAGACAAAGAAGCGATATTGTTGGTGTAAAGCACAAGGTAAATGGTATGAGAACAGAATGGAATTTTATTGTCTGGGTTGCTTCTGCACCCAGATGTAGTAAAATGATGTAAGTTTATTGAATAGATAGATCACTCAAATAAAATAAGTTACTGAAATATTAACTAACAAACATTGGTTTCCTTTTGAAAAGAAAACAAAGAACTATTAATGAATATGTTTGATGCCACCTCTATAAGAAAGCACACGTTTTCAGAAATTACTGTTGCACTTACATTTAGCAATCTACAGAATGCTAGTAGGAAAGACAGTTCATAACTGCTCTTTAGTTTTCACTAGGAAGTTCAGGAATCTACTTAAACATGCAATTAAGGGTAGTAAATAGGGGAGACATTGTAGTATGCCAGGAAAATTAGATTCATGTTTTCAATAAAGGAAGGCACAAGGAATCGAATGACATTTAGTTAAAGGGAAAAAGGACAACTTTTTCCTAGTACTGGTTGTTTCTGAATGGAAAAGAGCCAAAGTAATAAGGACCAAAGTGATATGGATAAACCTGTAGAAGGTTTGTGAAAGGAAACACTGAGAAGAGTTGTCCTTGGTCAGGATTCTCTAAGATTGGATTGAATTTAGTTGGGTAAATGGATTTTGTTGGCATTGGGCTTAGGCAAGACTGAATGTGATTTCTGTTAAGAGAATAGTTTTCTTGGAATGCTTCTTTTGATAACAGATTGTGTGAGTTTCTCCGTCTTTAAGTAATTTGTACTTGCTTTTGAAATCTTTTCATTTTAATTAGGTGAATAAGTATAGTTTGACAGATTCTAAATTTTGACCTCCAACTAACATTGGATGCTTCAGAGGAATTCTGAGGCATCTCAGAGAAATACTGTATTAACCAGGAAAATCTGGTAAATTAAATTATATGGGAGTATGGTCAAGAAATGATGAGCCTTCTCAGGTTATATGGTATGGATAAGTATTATTAATACAGATAGTCTAAAAATTACATGAAATTTGTAAAAAGTTATGTCCTCATAAAATGTTACCAGTCATAATTCTGATTATTGTAATCAAATTTCTTTACCAATGACACTGTAATTAGGCATTTAACTGTGGACTTAAGTCTTTCTGTCATTTAAAGACAGATATTGTTGCACTCTAATGCTTTTGCCAAAGTGCTTCATCTTGAAGTAGACTCATAGAAAGGAACTTTTGACAACTACAAGTCTCTGATAAATTTCAGATTATACCACTGAACTAGGTAAAAAATTAAAGAAACCTGGGGAAAACTGGTGGCTTCATAAAAGTTAATAAAAGAATTAGTTACTGAGTGAACTGGTGAATATGATCATAATGTTTATGGGGTATTTTGTCTGGAATATTGTTACTTATGATCTATGTATTCCAGATAAAAGGAAGCCCTTCCCCTCAAGCTACTATGACTTACAGCAATTAAGTAAAGTAGACCTCTATGGGTGGAATTGAAATATTGTTCTTTTCTCTCTGCCTGCTCCCTCCAGAAATTGGAGAGTGTTGGGTTCTGAGCAGCTTTATCTGGTGAATGTGGAAGACTATCTTCTGGTCTGTGGGAGACTCTTGCTGTCTTGGGAATTCAGTCTGAGACTCCTGAGGAGTTTCACAACATCTAGTGTGGCGGAGCCTATGTGGTCAATAGACTGGAGTTATTTTGGAAATAAGTTAGTCTTGATTTGGCCTTGTTTGATGGAGATAAGGGTAATTAAAGACAAAAATATTGTTTCAATACACATTAAATTCTAGTTTTGTTGAAGTTACTATGTTAAGCACTCTTTTACCCTAATAGAAAGAAAAAAAAAGTTATCTACTAGAGTTATCACAGAGTATAGCTACTCATGATGTATAATATTGCCTACTTTAAGTCTGTTGCCAAGAGCACATGTATAATGCTTATGTGACAACGGATGTATATAAATGGGTATAATGGGTATATATAAAATCATTCCCTATTAACATATCTCTGAGCTTGTTATCTGATCAGTTTTCCAAAATGTGAATAACTAAGTAAATACAATGGAAATCTAGCACAAAGATGCATAATCTTCCCCTGGGGGCAATTAGTTGAATCACCTCAACCTCGACAAATGCATATTTTGATCGTCAACATTATCTGTTGAAAGACCTGTAATCAAAAGGGAAAATCTGCACATACTGAAGTACGGGGAATTAGTCTGGCTTATACAATGCTTAACTTAACCTTTATTGACCAAACTGTCCTATTTTGTGGCCTTTCAGATATGCATTGTACAACCAAGTTTGGTCACTGAAGAGAAAAATACATTTGAAAGTCAAAAAGAAAGTAACTGGTTCAGACATCCAAGGTAATTCTAGGTGGTCATTGTGGATGTGATTTCAGATATGTTACTGTACTGTTGAGTTTTCTGAACTGTATCAAACTTTGGAATTTCACTAGCCATTCTCAGCTGGTAGATGCAAATTTATGTTTTCAAGGTTTCTTCTCTATCAGATTTTTAGACAATAAGATTCTATAGATTGCTGCTGGCCAAAATCTTGGCCCTCTCTGCCCACTGAAGGCTGAATAAAAAATAGAGACAGAGTTTGGAGAAAACACAAAGCTGGCTTTAATTTTAAGCTGGCAGAGGGGGGAACACAATAGGCTCATGCCTCAAGAGCTTTGCCCGCCTCCATGAGGAGTCTTGGGTGTGTGCATGCTCACTCATGTCCAACTCTTCGCAACCCCATGGACTGTAACCCAACAGGCTCCTCTGTCCATGGGATTTTCCAGGCAAGAAGTCTGGAGTGGTTGCCATTTCCTTCTCTAAGACTTGGATTAGGGCCCTTATAAAAAAAGACCCCAGAGAATTAGTGCACCTCTTCTGCCTTGTGAGGTTACAGTGAAAAGATGGTTATGAACCAGGAAGCAGGCCCCCACCAGACTTAGAACCTGACCATGTGAACACATATGGTGTGTTCCAGCTTTCCAAATTTTGAAATATAAATTTCTGTTGAAATAATTTTCTTTCATAGGAGGAAAAGAGATAATTAACCAAATTTAAATAAAATCACCTGTAATGTTTCAATACTACTATTCAAAAGATACATGCTATGATTAATTTTAAATGCATATGTTACCCCCCAAAAATGTCATAGCTTCTATCCCATTTTACTGTTATTTAGAAGTAATTCATTATTAGAAATATATATAATGGATAATTAGAGAAATATTTAACCTATGATATTATAAACCATCAAAATGTTTAAATACTGAAGTCTCAAAAAAAAAAAAAAAAGAAAAGAATCCATTTACTTTTTAAAATCCTTGTTAAAAAAGGGCTTTTCAAAAAGATTTTATGAGTACTTCAAAATAATCATTTTGGGAGGACTTTCCTGGTGGTTCAGTGGCTAAGACTCCAAGCTCCCAATGCAGGTGGATCAGGTACAATCACTGACGAGTCAGAGAACTAGATCACGTGCAGCAACTAAGAGCTTGCAGGCCACAGCTAAGGAATCATCATACTGCAACAAAGACAGAAGATCCCACATGCCACAACTAAGGCTCTGTGCACCAAATAAATAATTTTTAAAGTATTTTTAGAAAATCTCATTAATTCAGACAGTGCTAATGTGGATTTTGCTGTTTCCTGAATGCTAAGCCAGGCTTAGCACTGGAGTGTGGATGAGCTAGATAAACTAAAAGTATAAAGAAAGTCTCCTAAGGCCAAGAAATTACTTTTCAAACTATTTCTGAATACTAAAAAAAAAAAACCACTTTAAAAAAATCCTATTTTAAAGGAAGCTATTTCAAGAATATGATAATTATAAAGTATATATTACTAGCACATTTAAAATATTATGTAAGATATGGAATTCATTGTATGAATATACATGTTTGAAAATCTGTAATTTAGACTTTCTACTAAAGACAGTGAAGTCACATTCTTCATTTCCCCTCCACCCAAGAAAAACTTCACTTCCATTATGGAGCTAGAAGAGGAAGGGAAAAAGAAAATCTATGATCTTACTATATCTTAATTGACTCTATCATAGACACAATTGAACTGAGCCAGCAGAAAACATTAATAATAAAACTAAATATAACTACTACTCACTTAAATGCTCCAACTAATTGAAATAAAGGACCACATATAAATTCATTCATGTAGAACATGTATTCTTTTTATTAAGCTAAAATTAAGTTATTTCTCAGCAAGTAAATATTAAAAGAAATACTGCATATCTTTTAGGTTAATGGTTTAAACAAGCACTCTCTATTCATATTAAATTTTAAAATGATTAATCACCACTCCAGGTACTTATCTTAGAAAAAATGCACAAAAACCACATACTGATAAAAGGATGTTCACTGTTAATAACAGCAAACTTACAGAGAAAAAGTAGATTGAGTCAACCTTGACACCTTCATACTGTTAAATACTATGCAACAGTTTAAAAGACTGTACAGATAAATCTATTTCTACAACCATGCAAAGATCTCCAAGATGTAATGTAAAAGCAAGTTGCAAAAAAATATTTACAATATGACATCATGCATGCAGGTCACACACATACACACTCCTACAGCAGTTCGATACATACACATGTGCGTGTGAGAATTCAAAGGAAAAGGTCTAGAAGAATATTGAGGAAACAGAACATGTTACCTCTCTAAGGGTGTGTGTGTGAAACGAATGGGAGGAATCGTAAGAATTTGTGCTTATTTTTACAAGGAGAATGTGCTCATGTTACTTGAGACACTAAAAAGCAGGAGGAAAGAAAAAAATACCTGTTAACTTCTTTCAAATAATCACAAACCAGAACTATCAGGTGTAATGAGATTTCAATTTCCTTCACTGATTTTAAGTTAAAAACATTTGACTTAAAATCATTTAAATGACATTTAAAGCATTTATTGACATCAAAAAATGCCTAAGATAAAAGTGACAAAATTGGTAAGAAAAATATTTTAATGATGTGGTCTTGCCTTCAAATTAAAAATAAAAAAGAAAGAATAAAGAGTAATGATAAGACTGCAGAGGAAGGAAGAAAAAAGACTCTTACTAAATCCATCCACTTTTAGCTCAGGCCTGACTGAACCATGAGGAGTCTAAGGGATGATATAAGATGTGAGTTTGAAGTCAGGAGTCAGGGGTGAGGAACAAAGATGTTAGAATCTTGATTTCTTTCTCATGACTCATTTCAAAGACAGTCATCAGTTCAGTTCAGTTGTTCAGTAGTGTCCGACTCTTTGCGACCCCATGAATCGCAGCACGCCAGCCCTCCCTGTCCATCACCAACTCCCAGAGTTCACTCAGACTCACGTCCATCGAGTCCGCGATGCTGTCCAGCCATCTCATCTTCTGTCGTCCCCTTCTCCTCCTGCCCCCAATCCCTCCCAGCATCAGAGTCTTTTCCAATGAGTCAACTCATCTCATGAGGTGGCCAAAGTACTGGAGTTTCAGCTGTAGCATCATTCCTTCCAAAGAAATCCCAGGGCTGAACTCCTTCAGAATGGACTGGTTGGATCTCCTTGCAGTCCAAGGGACTCTCAAGAGTCTTCTCCAACACCACAGTTCAAACATCAATTCTTCAGCACTCTGCCTTCTTCACAGTCCAACTCTCACATCTATACATGACCACTGGAAAAACCATAGCCTTGACTAGATGGAACTTTGTTGGCAAAGTAATGTCTCTGTTTTTGAATATACCATCTAGGTTGGTCATAACTTTTCTCCAAGGAGTAAGCGTCTCTTAATTTCATGGCTGCACTCACCATCTGCAGTGATTTTGGAGCCCACAAAAATAAAGTTGATACTGTTTCCACTGTTTCCCCATCTATTTCCCATGAAGTGATGGGACCAGATGCCATGATTTTCGTTTTCTGAATGTTGAGCTTTAAGCCAACTTTTTCACTCTCCTCTTTTACTTTCATCAAGAGGCTTTTTAGTTCCTCTTCACTTTCTGCCATAAGGGTGGTGTCATCTGCATAACTGAGGTGATTGATATTTCTCCCGGCAATCTTGGTTCCAGCTTGTGCTTCTTCCAGCCCAGGGTTTCTCATTATGTACTCGGCATATAAGTTAAATAAGCAGGGTAACAATATACAGCCTTGACATACTCCTGTTCTCATTTGGAACCAGTCTGTTGTTTCATGTCCAGTTCTAACTGTTGCTTCCTGACCTGTATACAGATTTCTCAAGAGGCAGGTCAGGTGGTCTGGTATTCCCATCTCTTTCAGAATTTTCCATAGTTTATTGTGATCCACACAGTCAAAGGCCTTGGCATAGTCAATAAA
This sequence comes from Capra hircus, assembly GCF_001704415.2. Classification (NCBI taxonomy): domain Eukaryota; kingdom Metazoa; phylum Chordata; class Mammalia; order Artiodactyla; family Bovidae; genus Capra; species Capra hircus. The sequence continues at coordinate 108,185,028 of NC_030810.1, read as the reverse complement.
GCAGAAATAGAGGTTTTTCTGGAACTCACTTGCTTTTATGATGATCCAGCGGATGTTGGCAATTTGATCTCTGGTTCCTCTGCCTTTTCTAAAACCAGCTTGAACACCAGGAAGTTCACAGTTCACATATTCCTGAAGCCTGGCTTGGAGAATTTTGAGCATTACTTTACTAGCATGTGAGATGAGTGCAATTGTGTGGTAGTTTGAGCATTCTTTGGCATTGCCTTTCTTTGAGATTGGAATGAAAACTGCCCTTTTCCAGTCCTGTGGCCACTGCTGAGTTTTCCAAATTTGCCTGCATATTGAGTGCAGCACTTTCACAGGATTTTCTAGGATTTAAAACAGCTCAACTGGAATTCCATCACCTCCACTAGCTTTGTTCGCAGTGATGCTTTCTAAGGCCCACTTGACTTCACACTCCAGGATGTCTGGCTCTAGATGAGTGATCACAGCATGATTATCTGGGTCATGAAGATCTTTTTTGTACAGTTCTTCTGTGTAGTCTGGCATAAGTAATCCAATAATTGAGTCTGGCAGTTCAGTGGCTCAGCAACCTTATTTATGATATGTAAAAAAGAACTATAAGAGGAAGAGTGTTGTAGAGCTAGGCACCAATACAGTTATATTTAGTCTAGAGTCAAAGGAAAATAAGTGTGAAATGTAGCTCCTGCAGAGTTTGGGGGCAGAAAAGCAAACAAACTTAGTTATAGATATTCAGAGTTAGGAGCAGTTAAAGTAAAGAAAACTAGGAATGTTCAGCCCTGCTCACTATTCTCTTTATCTTCTTTGTTCTCAGGAAAGGGAAAGAAAATAACTCCCCCTCCCCCCTTTTTTTTTCTTTTTACTGCAATAAGACCAGATGTTAGCAGAGAAAAAAGAGACGTGTAGTGACCAGTAGGTCTTATTCAGTCAGTTTGGTTCAGTCTCTCAGTCGTGTCCAACTCTTTGTGACCCCATGGACTGCAGCACGTCAGGCTTCCCTGTCCATCACCAACTCCTGGAGCTTACTCAAACTCATGTCCATAGAGTCTGTGATGCCATCCAAAAATCTCATCCTCTGACATCCTTTTCTCCTTCTGCCTTCAATCTTTCCCAGTAACAGGGTCTTTTTAAATAAGTCAGCTCTTCGCATCAGGTGGCCAAAGTATTGGAGCTTCAGCTTCAGCATCAGTCCAATTCAGGACTGATTTCCTTTAGGATTGACTGGTTTGATTTCCTTGCAGTCCAAGGACTCTCAAGAGTCTTCTCCAACACCACAGTTCAAAAGTATCAATTCTTTGGTGCTCAGTTTTCTTTATGGTCCAGCTCTCACATCCATACATGACTACTGGAAAAACCATAGTTTTGACTAGACAGACCTTTGTCAGCAAAGTAATGTCTCTGCTTTTTAATATGCTGTCTAAGTTGGTCATAGCTTTTCTCCCAAGGAGCAAGCGTCTTTTAATTTCATGCCTGCAGTCACTAACTGCAGTGATTTTCCAGCCCTAGAAAATAAAGTCTGTCACTGTTTCCATTGTTTCCCCATCTATTTGCCATGAAGTGATGAGACCAGATGCCATGATCTTAGTTTTTTGAATGTTGAGTTTTAGGCCAACTTTTTCACTCTCCTCTTTCACTTTCATCAAGATAGCTCTTATTGTGTATTTATTAATATTAGTACCATATCAGAAATAAAAAGCTACTTATGTAACCAGGAGAGATTAATTTTAAACTCATGCTGGATCTGCTTCTGTGACTTTAACTCTCATCTTGCTGTTTTTGTTACTGTAGACATACATAATGGCCTGCCTCAGAGAGTCCACCCATCTGTGAAGGACTGTAAGGAAGTGAAACTAACACATCCCGCTGCCTGAAGCTCACCATTCTAGAGGACATTTACAAGAATTGAATAGTCTTTTTACTTTGTTTTCTCACCTTCCACCCCATTTTTGATCCATAAAAGAACCTGGCATCCAGGCCTCTGACAAGATAGTTACTTTGAGGCACTAGCTTGCCATCTTTTCAGTCAGCTGGCTCCCAAATAAAGCTCATTCCTTCTCTCAATGCCCTGTCTTAAATTTATTGGCCTATCTGTCTGATGAGCAGAGTGAGCTTGGACTGTAAAGCTTAGATAAAAGACTGGCTACAAGTCTCCCCAAGATGCTAAGTCCAGACTAAGTTTCATGTTTATTCTCTTGAATTCCTTAGGTAATGACATCTGTTTTCTCTATGAAAGCCAGTTTTAACTGAATCTGTTGCACCAAAATGACAGGCTAAGGGATAGAGGAGTAATCATACCAGATGCAGACCCAGGACTTGGAACTCATGAATATTTCTAATTTGGTGTCCATTCCCCAAACTGAGGCAAGACTATGTCCCATTTCAGTAGGAAGTACCCAGAGTGGTTCTCCTCTCACTCCCTGAAGGATATGGGAAAGGTTGAAAGACAAGGGAAAATTGAAACCCAGTCCCTCTAAACCTGAGATCCTCTGCTGAGTTGATGATTATCCTCTATACTCAATATGTTATTCCCTTTCTTATCTAGCAACTGTTCTCAAGATTGAGAAGTTTAAAAAAAAAAAAAAAAAGCAGGAGGGATTGAAACAGAGCAGGATCTTATGAGACCATCCTGGGCATGAAAGGCTTTCTGTCCCCCACTTCTTGTTTGTAGGAATTACTCCTTCAAACAGGTGCTAATCTGGGAAAGGAGGGAAAAAAAGAAGCAAAGGAGGAGCAATCAAGAAACAACAGGTGACCTTGGGGAAGGGTCCTGGTTTCTGCTCAAGCAATAACATACCAATATCTTTGAGCTCTTCTACAAGAAATAAAGCCCCCATCCCAGGGGGAGTATAGCAATTTCAGGGTAAGCAGATGACTCCTGGAATCCCACTCTGTACTTCATCACCAATCAATCAGAATAAAGTCATACCCTGAAGCTCTTACCCCAAATATTGCATAGGAAACCTTTTCCTCCAAAATCATCCACGTTTGGGATTTTGAGCATGAGCCTCCGTTCTCCTTGTTTGGCCCTGCATAAGCTTTTCTCTCCTCCAAAATGTGATGTTTCAGCTTGCCTAACCTCACTGTACACTGGGCACACAAACTTGTGTTCTATAGCACTATTGCTATATGACCTTCTTTTCAGTAGCACTTGACCTTTGGAGTGACCACTTCTGTAAAGAGTTCTTCAAACCATTGAAATTTCCTAAGTATTGAAAACAATCAAGCTATTGTCTGTTAATTAATAAAGTGACCTTGGAAACCACCTCTATAACCCTCCTAAATAACCTTGAATTGGATTGTATAACTGATAGTTCAATTTGCCTATATAAGGAAGTCTCCATAAACAACCCCTAAAAATGATGTTTGGAGAGCTTTCAATTTGATAAACACGTTGAGATACAGGAGAATAGCAGGCTTAAAGTGGTGCAGAAACACCATTACCTCACCGCATGTCTTATCTGATGCATCTCTTCTATCTGGCTCATACAGTCTATCTGGCTCATACATTCCTTTTATAATAGGTGATGTAATAAGTAAATATTTTTTGAGTTCTGCGAGATACTCTAAAAAAAAAATCTAATCTAAAAAGAAGGTCATGGGAACTTCCAATCTATTTGTGATTGGTAAGTTTGATTGCCCTCCACAGTCTTGTAGGTCTGAATCCTTAACCTGTGAATCTGACAGTATCTTCAGGTAGATAGTGTCAGAATTGAGTTGAATTACTTAGCTATTCTGTTGTAGCCATGCGTTCCAGGAAACAAATTCATTCAGAAGGACAATGCAGATAGTGGAGTGCCATTTATTACACTGGAGGCCCAAGGCAGTCTCCTCTTACCCAAGGACCCTGACCAGTTTTCGTGAAAACCTTATATACTCTAAGTGTACGTGCACAAACCCACTTCCCCAAATTCCCTGACAATCAAAGTTAACCCATGATTCATATGCCTTAAGCCTAGGTAGTTAACAGTGGACAATTATCAATAGGCCTGTGGTCATACCCCAATAAGCATAACAGAATGTAGGATTCTATTCAGTTATGCAGATAATTAGGGTATTCTTTTATTGAAGGAAGATCCCTAGGTTTCTTCCTTCCTGGGGCCTGGTTTTCCAGTTAGTGTATCATTTCCATAGACACTGGGCATATAACTCAAAGTCCACAGTCCTGCCCAAGCTGGAGTCCTGCTTTCAAGATAGGGCCTGTTCTGTTTCCTCCTCCAATTCCAAAGTGTTGCTTGTTGGAAGTATGGAGAAATCATCTCATTCATATACTGAAACTGGGTGATCAGAATCCTTGAATCACAACAAAATAAATGCCAAACGAGTAGAAGGAAGGAGATAATAAAGAAAATGATATGATCATAGAAATAACCCCCACATTGAGACTCCCTCATGATCCAGTGGTCAAGAATCCAACTTGAAATGAAGGGGATGTGGGTTAGATCCCTACTGGAGAATAAGATCCCACATGCTGTGGAGTAACTAAGCCCATGTGCTGCGTCTCCTGAGCCCATGTGCCACATGACACAACTAGCAAATAAATAAAAACACTAAACAAGGAAAAAAGAAAGAAAGAACCAACAAACCACAATGTAATTATTGAAATAATGTATAACATTGGTAATCTTGTTGTAGACACGCATTCCCAGAAACAAACTCACTCAGAAGGACAATGCAGATAGTGGAGTGAAGTTTATTACACCGGCGGGCCCAAGGCAGAGTCTCCTCTTAGCCAAGGACCCCGAGCAGCATTTGTGAAAATCTTTTATACCCCATGTGTACGTGTCCAAACCCACCACCCCAAATTCCTTGAGACTTACATAAACAAAGGGAAAAACAATCCCAGTAACCCCATGATTCATGTGCTATGTGCTCATGTGCTCAAACAGTCAAACAATTAGCCAATAATCAGTAAACCCAAGGTTACACTCTGATAGATATAGAAAAAATTTATAGCCTGTCTGGAGGAAGGGGTGATTAGTATATGTTTTCTCTTAGGCGATGAATAACCTAGATATGATCTCCAAGGTTCCCCTGTCTGGAGGGGGTCTTATCCTTCAGTTGTTGTTTTCATAGGCACTGAACACAGAGTTCAGAGTCCATTGGAAAGGTGGCCAAGCATGATCAGCATGAACAGGCCTAAGATGGAGTCCAGGCCCTATGAATTCCTTCTTCAATCTCAATTATCAAAGAAGAGAGAGAACCAATTTTTAATTTCTGGTTTTAAAAAGAGGGATACATAATTGTGAATCCTGTCCATATTAACATGATAAAAAGATATGTGCAAGCCAACAGTAAGTTAGAAATTTGAACAACTTAGACAAATTCTTTAAAACCTAAATTACCGAAGAAGACACAAAGAGAAATAGATGATTTGAAAAGAGCTATTTTTATTTTAAAAAATTAATCTGTGAAATTTAAAACTCCCTCCCCTCTAAAAAATGTCCAACACCTGAGTCTTCACTACTCAATTTTACTGACTACTCATGTAAAAAATAAATATATAACAGAAACTATCCATGAGAACAAAAACAGAGGACAGAATTCTTAACATGTTTTAGGAGGGAAAACTCTTCGGCTTACCAAAGAAATTATAAGACCTAAAAAAACAATATGAACAAAATGAAATATACCACATAATACATTATGAACAAGACAGATAAGTTGCAAAAACAGAATTTTGTTTTACCATTTGAGAATCAATAAGTGTATTAATGACATTAAAAGGAAAAAAATATGTAAGATGTTTTGTCATTTCATTATAAACCCTAATGAAATTCAATAATCATCCATAATAATAATGATAATAAAAAACTTAACAACTTTGAAAGTGATAAATCTGATTAAAAGTATATATAAACACAACAATTAGCTAATATTAGCTCTTCAATTATTCTTATCCAATACAAGTAAAAAGAGAAGGATGTAAGCTGTCAATTCTATTCATCAGTGTACTGGTCTTTGTAACAAGGGCCATTGGGCAAGAATATGCAATAAAAGATAGTGTGAGGATTGAAAAGAAACAACTGACATTTTCATATTTAAACCTGTCATAACAGTACACATCGAAATTCCAAAAGGACATACAGATTAAGGATTAAACTTAATAAGTTAATTTAACACAGATACTGGAAACAGGACAAAATATTTTTAACATATTCCCATATATTAGGAAAAAAAATCATGCAAACACATACAGAGGCACACAAACTCTCAAATAAAAATAGTTGAGGAGCCCTTATATTCTGAGACTGAAAATCCATTAGAGAAAGTCAATCATCCAGAGGTCAGAAAGTCATGAATAAATTAAACTTTTCCAAGGTAAGGACACTTAGAGGAAGGTAAAGACACAAGTCCAAGAAACCACCTTTGAGGAATGTGACTTGGCGGAGGGAGGAGAATAAGAGCAATAAGGAAAACAAAGATAAAGAATAAAAAGGATGTGGAAAAGCTGTTGCAAGGCATCAGAAAGCAGAGTAATATCAGAATTTTTAATCAAGTGAATATTCTAACTCAGTCTTTTTAAAAGGAAAATCAAATCTATTGTGCTCATGTAACTAAAATATCACTAGATAAGTTGGTCTCCCTATCTGGTCTTTGATGCTGTCATCATTCTGTTCTATTTGGGAGCTTCATTCCTGGGCCAGTTCACCTATGGAAAAAAAATTCAATAGCAACTTTGAGATTTGAAGAAATCATACTATCCAGATGAAGAGTCCCTTCTTCTTCAGCCAGCAAATTTGCTTCATTTAAGTGGGATCACCAATTATTCCAACTAAGTGATGATGGGGGAGATGAAATTCTGTATATCATCTCAGACCTTAGTTTTCATCTGGAATCAATTTTGCCCCCTAGGAACATTTGGAAATGTCTGAAGATATATTTGGTTATTATAACTGGGGAAGTGCTACTGGCATCCAGTGAGTAGAGGGCAGGGGTGCTGCTAAAAATCCTATGGTTTATTGAACAATCCTTCATAACAAAGAACTATCCAGCCCCAAATGTCAATAGCTCAAAACTTAAGACATCTTTAGATAAGAGGTTCTTAAAATTAAATGTGCATTAGAATAATCTAACAGGCTTATTAAAATACAGCATTCTAGTCCTCTTTCCAGTATTTTCTGATTCACTAGGTTTAGAGTGGGGCCTGAAAATGTTTTTATCTAACAATTTCACAGGTTCTACTGCTGCTTGTGGTCCATAGCTCACACCCCAAAAGTACACCAATCAGAACTCTGGCCTTAGCTGAGACTGTAGTGAAGCACAGGTAAGTATGCATAACCTATAAGATGATTTGGAGTTTAATGCATCCTAGAGAAATAACAAGCTGTGCTAATTGATAAGAGAAAAAAAAAATGCTTTCATTCATTTCCTACCATGACCAAATCCTAAAGTCTGTTTGTCCTAGAATAATTGAGTGGCAGAACTGCTTCTAGTACCTCTGTCTCACAATTTCTCCCCTCCTCCACTTTCCTACTGTTTTAATTAAATGAGTTTTGACTTTTAAAATAAGGTTTCTAGAAAACTATGGAATGAGCAAAATATTCAATAAACATAAACAAAGGTCAATGATAAAGTGATGTCGTAAAGTTTTTCAGTCATGTCCGAATCTTTGTGACACCATGACTGTCACCTACCAGGCTCCTCAGTTGACAGTCCATGTAGGTGACAGTCCATGGAGTTTTTCAGGCAAGAGTACTGAAGTGAGTTGCCATTTCCTTCTCCAGGGGATCTTTCTGACCCAGGGATCGAACCTGGGTCTCCTGCATTGCAAGCAGACGCTTTACCATGAGCCACAGGGAAGCTGGATAAAACTGACATGTTAAAACAAAGATATCAACGTTTCTGAGAGCAAGTAAAGCCCCTTTGACCCTTTGCTTGAATATTTCACAACCCATTTGCACTATTACCCCTCAACCATCCTGCCTCTCACTCGTTCTGACTGGTAAATGAGAAACAGGATCCTTTCTTGATAAATCTTTACATGTAAACTACAGTTGTAGTATGGACAGAGATGGTTTCCTCGAAAGGAGTTCAAGGTAGAAACAAGGAGAGCACTGCAATTTCCCCCCGTATGTGAATATTTTAGTAGAAAGATATAGAAGAAAATAGAGAATATGAACTCAAGAGGAAAAAATGTAAAGAGATGATTTGGGGGGAAAAAAAGACTAATAATGTGGCAATTATAGCAACTCATTATTTTACTAAAGAAAAACATAAGAGATCTTGCCAGGGATCCACAGAGAGCAAGCTCTTCTCTCAAGTAACTGATAAGGAGAAAGAAAAGAAAACCAAAAAGAACTGCCATGTTCTGGATAGAGAGTAAAGTGGATCTCTGCAGGATACCAGTCGAAGGAGGGTCTCCTTTCACTGTAGCACTAAGCAAGGCTTTCTGGAGAAACAAGCTGCTCAGCTGGCCCTCATGGTTAGAAAAGCAATCTATAGATTCAATGCAACCCCTATCAAGCTACCAGCGGTATTTTTCACAGAGCTAGAACAAATAATTTCACAATTTGTATAGAAATACAAAAAAAACTCAAATAGCCAAAGCATTCTTGATAAAGAAGAATGGAACTGGAGGAATCAACTTGCCTGACTTCAGGCTCTACTGCATAGTCACAGTCATCAAGACAGTATGGTACTGGCGCAAAGACAGAAATATAGATCAATGGAACAAAATAGAAAGCCCAGAGATAAACCCACGCACCTCTGGACACCTTATCTTTGACAAAGGAGGCAAGAATATACAACGGAGAAAAGACAATCTCTATAACAAGTGGTGCTGGGGAAACTGGTCAACCACTTGTAAAAGAATGAAACTAGAACACTTTCTAACACCACGCACAAAAATAAACTCAAAGTGGATTAAAGATCTAAACGTAAGGCCAGAAACTATAAAACTTCTAGAGGAGAACATAGGCAAAACACTCTCCGACATCCATCACAGCAGGATCCTCTATGACCCACCTCCCAGAATACTGGAAATAAAAGCAAAAATAAACAAATGGGATATAATTGTTTAAAAGCTTCTACACAACAAAGGAAACTATAAGCGAGGTGAAAAGACAGCCTTCAGAATGGGAGAAAATAGTAGCAAATGAAGCAACTGACAAAAAATTAATCTCCAAAATATACAAACAACTCCTGCAGCTCAATTCCAGACAAATAAATGTCCCAATCAAAAAAATGGGGCAAAGAACTAAACAGACATTTCTCCAAAGAAGACATACAGATGGCTAACAAACACATGAAAAGATGCTCAACATCACTCATTATCAGAGAAACGCAAATCAAGACCACAATGAGGTACCATTTCATGCCAGTCAGTATGGCTGCGATCCAAAAGTCTACAAGAAATAAACGCTGGAGAGGGTGTGGAGAAAAGGGAACTCTCTTACACTGTTGGTGGGAATACAAACTAGTACAGCCACTGTGGAGAACAGTGTGGGAGATTCCTTTAAAAACTGGAGATATAACTGCCATATGGCCCAGCAATCCCATTGCTAGGCATACACACCAAGGAAACCAAAATTAAAAGAGACACGTGTACCCCAATGTTCATTGCAGCACTGTTTATAATAGCCAGGACATGGAAACAACCTAGATGTCCATCAGCAGACAAATGGATAAGAAAGCTGTGGTGCATATACAGAATGGAATATTACTCAGCCATTAAAAAGAATTCATTTGAATCAGTTCTAATGAGGTGGATGAAACTGGAGCCTATTATACAAAGTGAAGTAAGCCAGAAAGAAAAACACCAATACAGTATACTAATGCATATATATGGAATTTAGAAAGATGGTAATGATAACCCTGTATGCAAGATAGCAAAAGAGACACAGATGTATAGAACAGTTTTTTTGGACTCTGTGGAAGAGGGCAAGGGCAAGAGACACAGATGTATAAAACAGTTTTTTGGACTCTGTGGGATGATGTGGAAAAATGGCATTGAAACATGTATATTATCATATGTGAAACAAATTGCCAGTTTACTTTCGGTGCATGACACAGGATGCTCGGGGCTGGTGCACTGGGATGACCCAGAGGGATGGTATGGGGAGGAAGGTAGGAGGAGGGTTCAGGATGGGGAACACATGTACACCTGTGGTGGATTCATGTCAATGTATGGAAAAACCAATACAATATTCTAAAATAATTAGCCTCCAATTAAAATAAATAAATTTATATTTTTAAAAAGAGAAAAGAAAATCATCCAAGCAAAGAGAGTGGAATTATGTTTAAAGTGTTCAGGAGCTCTGCAAATACAATTATCTCAGCATAATCATAGTTAGTTCATTTTAACAAATCACATTTCAGCAGAAGCAAACAGACTAAAAATTTAAATAAGAAGTCAAAGTGATAACACTGTGAAGTCAAGTTCCTCATTTCATTTATTTTAAGGTATATTCTTTCTTACATATCACATCTATAAAATCTCAGTGGTTCCTATTATTGATATTGTCTCATAAAAACAATTTTATTTATGTTTCTGTTAGTGCATAAATTATTATGCATCTTAAAGCCTACAAGAACACTGATTTAATCAAATGTGATGATTATTTGTTGAAATATGATTAAATTGAAACCTATGCTGACAACTTGAGTTTCTGGGTTCTTGGATACTTATTCCAAATGGAAAAGGAGACATGGTCAGGGCTCACAAGATATTCTGATATGACCTGTTAAGAACACAAGCAAAAAAATTGCTCTTCTTGAGAGATATGTGTATGCCATGTTCACAGCAGCATTATACACAATAGCCAAAAGGTGGAATCAACCCAAGAGTCTTTTGAGAGATGAGCAGATAAACAAAACAGCCATTAAAAGGAAAGAAACTCTAATACCACCTAACTCTAAGTCCACCACATGAATGAATGAAACTCTAAGTCCACCACATGAATGAATTATGAAGATATAATGTTAAGCAGAATAAGCCATTAGCAAAAAACACAAATGATTTCAATTCTGTGAGGTACAACAGGTAGGTAGATTCATAATAGACAGAAAGTAGAATGGTAATTGCCAGGGCCTGAGGGAGCGAGGATTGGGGAATGTGATTTAATGGAAGATACTTTTAGTTTTTCAAGATGAAAAGAGTTCTAGAGATTGGCTTCATAAAACGTGTATGTACTTAATACAACTAAACTACACATTTTTAAATGGCTAGTGCAGTAAGTTTTATGTCATATATATTTTACCACTATTTTTTTTAAATTAGATTTACCTACAAATGGGATTTGGAGAAGAAAGGAAAATGATCTAGTGGAAATAGTGAGACTAAAGGGACATAATAGTAATAGATAAAATGGAAGGAAAGAGTAAAAGGAGGAACAGAAAAGAAAGATTAAAAAAAGAAAATTCACCAGCACCTCCAAACCATAAGACATATCAAAAGGATCAAGGAAGGCAATATTATTGCCACAAGTATCAAGCCAATAGATGTGGAGCACTCTGGCAATTGGGAGAAGACTAAAAGAATATCATTTCAAGCCCTTTCTCTAGTTCTCCAGGCCTTTCTGCCCACCTGAATGTCAACACAACCATTACCTATTCTGATGCATGGGCATCTCTGGTTCCCTTTCTCATATTCCCAGAGGTCTCATACTCACAACCACCCTTAGTCTCTCCTTCTTGCCACATCCCACCCAGACTACAGTCTTTCATTCTTATCTACTGTGCAGTTTGAAATAGCTATTTTCATACTTCTGGCACTGTAGTCCTAGAAATAAATCTTAAACTCCGACTCTCTCTCTGTCTCCCTGAATCTCTCTTTCTTCTCTGTCTTTCTTTTCTCCATACCTGTCTTCCTCCCTCCATCCTTCTCTTATCCATCAAATCCTTTCCTTTCCTTTGTCCCCCTCTCTGTTCTTCAGGACCATCTCCTCCCATCCCCAGTCGGGCCCCAATTCCTTCTCACCCAAGTGCAGGATAATGTCCTGGTCTCCTAGACTGCTGTGCTTCACTTGGCAACTCAGACCAGCTGCCTCCCCAGCTGACACATTTAGGGTTACTCGGAGATACCAAGTCCAGTCAGCACTGGGCATGATGTCTCCTTGCTGAGTGCCAGGCTGCTCCTGCTCACCCCTCATTCACATCACCTGCACAGGTTTGGGATAGAATCCTGAGACATGGCACACCAGCAGTAGGCAGCCAGGCATGGAAATGGGGCCACTGGACATCCAGGCCTCAGGCTTCACTGGGGTAGGAAGTAACAGTAAGAATGGCAGATTATGACTCTAACTCAGAGCATAGGAACTCAGAAATTTGGACAGTTACCTCTTCAGTTTCCATGGGAACCAAATCATTTATTGATTAACCCCTCTCTACTTAGGTACTTCCCACTTTTGAATTTTTTTTTTAAATTTTTTAAATTTTAAAATCTTTAATTCTTACATGCGTTCCCAAACATGAACCCCCCTCCCACCTCCCTCCCCACAACATCTCTCTGGGTCATCCCCATGCACCAGCCCCAAGCAAGCTGCACCCTACGTCAGACATGGACTGGCGATTCAATTCTTACATGACAGTATACATGTTAGAATTCCCATTCTCCCAAATCATCCCACCCTCTCCCTCTCCCTCTGAGTCCAAAAGTCCGTTGTACACATCTGTGTCTTTTTTCCTGTCTTGCATACAGGGTCGTCATTGCCATCTTCCTACATTCCATATATATGTGTTAGTATACTGTATTGGTGTTTTTCTTTCTGGCTTACTTCACTCTGTATAATTGGCTCCAGTTTCATCCATCTCATCAGAACTGATTCAAATGAATTCTTTTTAACGGCTGAGTAATACTCCATTGTGTATATGTACCACCACTTTCTTATCCATTCATCTGCTGATGGACATCTAGGTTGTTTCCATGTCCTGGCTATTATAAACAGTGCTGCGATGAACATTGGGGTACATGTGTCTCTTTCAATTCTGGTTTCCTCGGTGTGTATGCCCAGAAGTGGGATTGCTGGGTCATAAGGTAGTTCTATTTGCAATTTTTTAAGGAATCTCCACACTGTTCTCCATAGTGGCTGTACTAGTTTGCATTCCCACCAACAGTGTAGGAGGGTTCCCTTTTCTCCACACCCTCTCTAGCATTTATTGCTTGCAGATTTTTGGATCACAGCCATTCTGACTGGTGTGAAGTGGTACCTCATTGTGGTTTTGATTTGCATTTCTCTAATAATGAGTGATGTTGAGCATCTTTTCATGTGTTTGTTAGCCATCCGTATGTCTTCTTTGGAGAAATGTCTATTTAGTTCTTTGGCCCATTTTTTGATTGGGTCGTTTATTTTTCTGGAATTGAGCTGCATAAGTTGCTTGTATACCATGTTCATGGATCGGAAGAATCAATATAGTGAAAATGAGTATACTACCCAAAGCAATTTACAACTTCAATGCAATCCCTGTCAAGCTACCAGCCACATTTTTCACAGAACTAGAACAAATAATTTCAAGATTTGTATGGAAATACAAAAAACCTCGAATAGCCAAAGCAATCTTGAGAAAGAAGAATGGAACTGGAGAAATCAACTTGCCTGACTTCAGGCTCTACTACAAAGCCACAGTCATCAAGACAGTATGGTACTGGCACAAAGACAGACATATAGATCAATGGAACAAAATAGAAAGCCCAGAGATAAATCCACACACATATGGACACCTTATCTTTGACAAAGGAGGCAAGAATATACAATGGAGTAAAGACAATCTCTTTAACAAGTGGTGCTGGGAAAACTGGTCAACCACTTGTAAAAGAATGAAACTAGATCACTTTCTAACACCGTACACAAAAATAAACTCAAAATGGATTAAAGATCTAAATGTAAGATCAGAAACTATAAAACTCCTAGAGGAGAACATAGGCAAAACACTCTCAGACATAAATCACAGCAGGATCCTCTATGATCCACCTCCCAGAATTCTGGAAATAAAAGCAAAAATAAACAAATGGGATCTAATTAAAATTAAAAGCTTCTGTACAACAAAGGAAAATATAAGCAAGGTGAAAAGACAGCCTTCTGAATGGGAGAAAATAATAGCAAATGAAGCAACTGACAAACAACTAATCCCACTTTTGAATTTAAAGGAAGCGGTGGGAGGTGAAAAGGAAAAGTCTTGGAGAGAGAACAAGACTAACCTTGCCTCTGCAGTTCTGCCTTTACTGCATCGAGGACACCCAGGATATCGAGGACAGGTTTCTGACATGAGCTTCTCAATGATATTGGAGATGCTTTGATACTGAGTCATGAGTGCACAAAATTTCTGCCTCCTACTCCCACTGTCTGGTGCAGGCACACAGGAATGATTCTGAATCCTCACAAAATCCAATCCTCCTAAAGCTCCTCTCAAAGAACTTCCTATGGCCTTCCCAGAATGCAGCCCAGAGCTTTCTATGACCTGGATCCCAAAGGGGTCTGTGTAAGGGAAAACAGAAGTGAACTCATTAAAATGCAAACAACAAAGGGAAGGATAAGGAAAAGGCATAGGACTTTAGTTTTCAGTCTAAAGAAGAAAGGTCTGTTGTAAAATGATAACTCAAAAACCCATTGCAGTATTCAGGACTTTTCAGAAAGAAGAGCACTGGGGACAGGTATGCATATCATAAATGGTACAATTAGACTCTTTTAAGGATGTACAATAGTCAGGAGGGGAGAACAGGGGCGACATGTGATGGAGTCAGAAGTGCAGCATTCCATGGTGTAGGGAATGGTTGCATGTAGAGAAGGGATTGGACAACAGATTAGACATTGATTAGAAGAGTAGGAAGTCACACTTCACATCACTCAGGCCCAGAGTAGAAAAAGGAGGCTTTTCCTAGAAGTTTTAGAGAAACAAGTTACATGCAAGCAAGCCAGGAAATGGCTACAAAGGAGGAAATTCATGTGTCACACAAGAATGCAAGAAATAGGAAGAATCTGTGAGACTGGGTGGACATGTGGAGTCAGAGCTGGAGACTATTCTAGACGAGTGTGTACATGCAGTTAGATAAAGAGGGGAAAGGAGAGTAATAGCCTAAACCAAGGGAGAGAAAATCATTGAGAGTGTCTTCAGGTCAGAGGACTGTACTCACATTCCAACGAGAATTCACTAATGTGGTCCTGCACTTCCTGGGTGAATCCGATGAGGTAAATTCAAAACAGGTCCTCCAACTCAGTCATCTCCTCATCACTAAAGCTGCTTTTGCACCTGGGCTTCAGGAAAATGGCAGTGTATGAGTCACTCTCCCAGTCATGAATCTGCAAGTCCCAGTCATCCAACCAGCCTAAGCCTTGATTTGAACCCAGATGCTTTTGGCATAGGTCGAAATCTGGTTGAGATAGAAGGCGGTTGGCTCCTGGAACACTGTAGAAGGATAAGAAGAGTGAGGAAAAATGTAGAATCAGGATGGAATGAAAAAGCACCCAGATTCTGAACAATAATCTAGAGCTTGAAACAGTTTCCTGCCCCCAAAGCCTCTGGCTCCATCCCCAATCTCCAGGATAGGAGAGAGAGCTGGAGACAGCAGAGCCCAGACCTTTCATGGTAGGTGCAGCATGCTTTTATGCAGAAGCCCTGCACCTGTGCTGGGAGCAGCCAGAGTTACCCTTACCGCCCTCATGGTTTCTGCCTGGGATGATAAACACTAGTAACAGAAGTGGTAGAAGTAGCATTTCATTGGGAAGCAGAATTTCTAACTCTCAGAGCTGGTATTTAATCTCTAATTTCAGCACACTTTTTCCCCAGAATTCTAAAGTGACTTCATGTTTTCCCCAACTGACAAATCTCTGGCCCACGTTGCACACCACAGAAAAACTGAATCTCCCACCTCTCTCTAGACTCCCACTCTGCCTCTCATTTCCACTCCTTGGTCTCAGCCTCCTTTATAGTTGTTACCTTGGAAAAGCTCCCATGTGATGTTGAAAAGTTATTTCACCTTCTCAATCATTCATTTTCATATCTGTTAAATAACAGGCTGTTGATGGGTGGGGCTGTGTTCCCTCGCTGCTATTCACCTGGGACCAAACTATGGTGGAGGTAATGAAGATAATGGCAACCTCCTTCAAAAGGTCCTATGCATGCAGTGCTACACTCAGTGCCCCTAGCCCTATAACAGGCCAGCGCTGACCCATGCCTCCACCAGAGTCTCCTGGACACTTACGGGCAAGTCTAGGTCAGTCTCTTGTGGGGTCACTGCTCCTTTTTCCTGGGTCCTGGTGCACACAAGGCTCTGTTTGTGCCCTTCACGAGTCTGTTTCCCAGTCCTTCAGACTTATACTGAAGAAAGTAAGGAAAACCACTAGACCATTCAGATATGACCTAAATCAAATCCCTTACAATTATACAGTCAAAGTGAGAAATAGATTCAAGGGGTCAGATCTGATAGACAGAAATAATATGCCTGAAATAATATGGGTGAAGATTTGTGACATGTACAGGAGTCAGGGATCAAGAACATCCCCAAGAAAAATAAATACAAAAAGGTAAAATGGTTGTCACAGCTATTTCACAAATAGCTTTGAAAAGAGAGGTAAAAAAAAGGAAATATATACCCATTTGAATACAGAGTTCCAAAGAACAGCAAGGAGATTAAGAAAGTCTTCCTCAGTGATCAATGAAAAGAAATAGAGGGGAAATATAGAATGGGAAATACTAGGGATCTCTTCAAGAAAATCTGAGATATCAAGGGAACATTTCATGCAAAGATGGGCACAATAAAGGACAGAAATGGTATGGACCTACGGAAGCAGAAGATGTTAAGAAGAGCTTGCAACAATACACAGAAGAACTATACAAAAAAGATCTTCATGACCCAGATAATCAAGATGGTGTGATCACTCACCTAGTCAGACATCCTGGAATGAGAAGTCAAGTGGGCTTTAGGAAGTATCACTACAAACAAAGCTAGTGGAGGTGATGGAATTCAAGCTGAGCTATTTCAAATCCTAAAAGATGATGCTGTGAAAGTGCTGAACTCAATATGACAGTAAATTTGGAAAGCTCAGCAATGTCCACATGACTGGAAGATGTCAGTTTTAATTCCAGTTCCAAAGAAGGGCAATGCCAAAGAATGCTTACACGGTAGTAAAATAATACTCAAAATTATCCAAGACAGGCTTCAACAGTATGTGAACCATGAACTTCCAGATGTTCAAGCTGGATTTAGAAAAGGCAGAGGAACCAGAGATCAAATTGCCAACATCCATTGGATCATCATAAAAGCAAGAAAGTTCCAGAAAAACATCTACTTCCGCTTTATTGACTACGCCAAAGCCTTTGACTTTGTGGATCACAATAAACTGTGGAAAATTCTGAGAGAGATGGGAAAACCAGACCATCTCACTTGCCTCTTGAGAAATCAATATGCAGGTCAGGAAGGGACAGTTAGAACTGGACATGGAACAACAGACTGGTTCCAAATTGGGAAAGGAGTACATCAAGGCTGTATATTGTCACCCTGCTTATTTAACTTATATGCAGAGTACATCATGAGAAACGCTGGGATGGATGAAGCACAAGCTGGAATCAAGATTGCTGGGAGAAATACCAGTAGCCTCAGATATGAAGATGACATCACCATTATGGCAGAAAGTGGAGAAGAACTAAAGAGCATCTTGATGAAAGTGAAAGAGAAGAATGAAAAAGTTGACTTAAAACTCAACATTCAGAAAGCTAAAATCATAGCATCTGGCCCCATCACTCCATGATAAATAGATGGGGAAACAGTGGAAACACTGACAGGCTTTATTTATTTTTTTTGCGGGGGGGGGGGGGTGCTCCAAAATCACTGCAGACTGTGACTGCAGCCATGAAATTAAAAGACACTTGCTCCTGGGAAGAAAAGTTATGACCAACCTAGACAGCATATTAAAAAGCAGAGACATTACTTTGCCAGCAAATGTCTGTCTACTCAAGGCTATGGTTTTTTCAGCAGTCATGTATGGATATGAGAGTTGGACTATAAAGAAAGTTGAGTGCCAAATAATTGATGCTTTTGAACTGTGGTGTTGGAGAAGAGTCTTGAGAATCCCTTGGACAGCAGGGAGATCCAACCAGTCCATCCTAAAGGAAATCAGTCCTGAATATTCATTAGAAGGACTGATACTGACGTTGAAACTCCAATACTTTGGCCACCTGATGTGAAGAACTAACTCATTTGAAAAGACCCTGATGCTGTAAAAGATTGAAGGCAGGAGGAGAAGGGGAGGAAAACCAAGGATGAGATGGTTGGATGGCATCACTGACTCAATGGACAGGAGCTTGAGTAAACTCCAGGAGTTGGTGATGAACCAGGAAGCCTGACATGCTGCAGTCCATGGGGTCACAGAGTTGGACACAATTGAGCGACTGAACTGAACTGAAATAAGATACTAATATTAAACAATTGTTCAGCTTCCAGTCTGTCTTAATCTAAAAGAACTCCTTTGGTTTGTCCACTTATGTCATTCTCCCTCCCCACTGCCTTTGTCTCCCAGAACTTTGTCATTACCTCTTCACAATGTCTCACTTGGCCCTCTTTCTTATCTCATTCTTCTTACCTTGACTCTTTAATTCCACATTATGGTTTCTGAGAGTGGGTATGTGTTGATCATTCAGCTTTTCTATATTTGATTCTGGAACCCAAATCCCAGAATTAAATATGATAAATAGTTTATATTCTGAGCAAAATTATCTTACACCATAGAAATTTTTGAGGTTGAAAATTATATTTACTACTGGTATATGACCTTCCCTTCAGTCGCTTTTCACCTGTAGCATTTTCAGTAACTAATCTTCATGAGACAAGTCAACAGGAGTTATGCTATGTGCAGCTTTACCCAAGTCTAAGATAGCTTTTTTTAGTAGGCTCATTAGCAGTAGAACTTCCTGCTCCTTTTGTAATATCTCATAATCATTACCTACATTTTGCTCTTTCCTATCAACAAATAAAGTATTGCTAGGTGAGAAAGGAACCAGGCATTTTTTTTTTTTGCAAAAAGTTCAGCAATGTTTGTCCTAAAATGTGATTTTTTATATTCTATTTATATGTCTTTAGCAAGTTTTAACAATATATTTAGCATTAACTGGAGAAGTGTTTGGACTCCAATTACTATGTTAGTTTCAAGGATAAATATTGGTTTTCTCCATTAAGGAAAAAAACATTCAAATTGCAGATATATATAATCTAGCAGTGGAGAAGGAAATGACAACCCACTCCAGTGTTCTTGCCTGAAGAATCCCAGGGACAGGGGAGCCTGGTGGGCTGCCGTCTACGGGGTCCCACAAAGTCGGACACGACTGAAGCGACTTAGCAGCAGCAGCATCTAGCAGAAGTGTGGTAGTAAAACATTTTAAGTGTAAGAAGAGGTTTCCACCAAGTGATATTTGCTACATAGATAATAAATACAAAATAAATAATGTAACACTCTTTATTCCTGGAAATAAATCAAATAGACGTCATCCTTCAATACTCAAAGTCCCTCAAGCTAGGCTTCAACAGCACATGAACCAAGAGCTCCCAGATGTACAAGTTGAATATAGAAAAGGCAGAGGAACCACAGATCAAATTGCTAACATCTGTTGGATCATAGATCACAGAAAGAAACAAGGGAAATCCAGAAAAACATCTACTTCTGCTTTATTGAGTACACTAAAGCCTTTGGCTGTGTGGAGTAGAAAAAAACTGTGGAAAATTCTTCAAGAGATGGGAATACCAGGCCATCTTACCTGCTTCCTGAGAAACCTGTATGCCGGTCAAGAAGCAGCAGTTAGAAACAGACTTGGAAAAACAAACTGGTTCAAAATTGGGAAAGGACTACGTCAAGGATGTATATTGTCAACCTGCTTATTTGACATCTATGCAGAGTACACCATGTGAAATGCTGGGCTGGGTAAATCTCAACCTGGAATCAAGGTTGCCAGGAAAAATATCAACAACCACAGATAAGC
The DNA here is from genome assembly GCF_001704415.2 of Capra hircus. Lineage (NCBI taxonomy): Eukaryota > Metazoa > Chordata > Mammalia > Artiodactyla > Bovidae > Capra > Capra hircus. Next base: position 108,165,144 of record NC_030810.1, on the reverse strand, counting down.
AGATGATATGACTCTAATGGCAGAAAGTGAAGAGAACTAAAAAGCCTCTTGATGAGAAAGAAAGAGGAAAGTGAAAAAGCTGGCCTGAAACTCAGTATTCTAAACCTAAGATCATGGCAACAAGTCCCATCACTTATTGGCAAATTGTTGCCACGGTTCAGTTGCTCAGTTGTGTCTGACTCTTTGCAACCCTATGGACTGGAGAATGCCAGGCTTCCCTGTCCTTCACCGTTTCCCAGAGCTTGCTCAAACTCATATCCATTGAGCTGGAGATGCCATCTGAACATCTCATCCTCTGTCACCCCCTTCTCCTCCTGCCCTCAATCTTTCCCAGCATTGGAGTCTTTTCTAAAGAGTCAGCTCTTCATATTAGGTAGCCACAATATTGGATCTTCAGCTTCAGCAATAGTCCTTCCAATGAATATTCAGGATTGATTTCCTTGAAGATTGACTGGTTTGATCTTCTTGCTGTCCAAGGGACTCTTAAGACTCTTCTCCAAGATCATAGTTGAAAAACATCAGTTCTACAGCACTCAGCCTTCTTTATTGTTCAACTCTCATATCCAAACATGACTTCTGAAAAATCATAGTTTTGACTCTATGGATCTTTGTTGGTAAAGTAATGTCTCTGCTTTTTAATATGTTGTATAGGTTTGTCAAGTACTGCATTTTGAACTCTTTTGTTGACCAGATGGCTACTCCATTTCTTCTAAGGGATTCCTGCCTGCAGTAGTAGATATAATGGTAATCTGAGTTAAATTCATCCATTCCAGTACATTTTTCCAATCAATACCATGGTAATCCAAGTCTATGCCCCAGCCAGTAATGCTGAAGAAGCTGAAGTTGAACGGTTCTATGAAGACCTACAAGACCTTTTAGAACTAACACCCCCAAAAGATGTCCTTTTCATTATAGGGGACTGGAATGCAAAAGTAGGAAGTCAAGAAATACCTTGAGTAACAGGCAAATTTGGCCTTGGAATGCGGAATGAAGCAGGGCAAAGACTAATAGAGTTTTGCCAAGAAAATGCACTGGTCATAGCAAACACCCTCTTCCAATAACATAAGAGAAGACTCTACACATGGACGTTACCAGATGGTCATCACCGAAATCAGATTGATTATATTCTTTGCAGCCAAAGATGGAGAAGCTCGATACAGTCAACAAAAACAAGACCAGGAGCTGACTGTGGCCCAGACCATGAACTCCTTATTACCAAATTCAGACTCAAATTGAAGAAAGTAGGGAAAACCGCTAGACCATTCTGGTATGACCTAAACCAAATCCCTTATGATTATACAGTGGAAGTCAGAAATAGATTTAAGGGACTAGATCTGATAGATAGAGTGCCTGATAAACTATGGAATGAGGTTCGTGACATTGTACAGGAGACAAGGATCAAGACCTTCCCCATGGAAAAGAAATGCAAAAAAGCAAAATGGCTGTCTGGGGATGGCTTACAAATAGCTCTGAAAAGAAGAGAGGCGAAAAGCGAAGGAGAAAAGGAAAGATATAAGCATCTGAATGCAGAGGTCCAAAGAATAGCGAGAAGAGATAAGAAAGCCTTCCTCAGTGATCAATGCAAGTAAATAGAGGAAAACAACAGAATGGGGAAGACTAGAGATTTCTTCAAGAAAATTAGAGACACCAAGGGAACATTTCATGCAAAGATGGGCTCAAAAAAGGACAGAAATGGTATGGACCTAACAGAAGCAGAAGATATTAAGAAGAGGTGGCAAGAATACACAGAAGAACTGTACAAAAAATATCTTCATGACCCGGATAATCACGATGGTGTGATCACTCACGTAGAGCCAGACATCTTGGAATGTGAAGTCAAGTGGGCCTTAGAAAGCATCATTACAAATAAAGCTAGTGGAGGAGATGGAATTCCAGTTGAGCTATTTCAAATCCTGAAAGATGATGCTGTGAAAGTGCTACAGTCAATATGGCAGTAAATTTGGAAAACTCAGCAGTGGCCACAGGACTGGAAAAGGTCAGTTTTCATTTCAGTCCCAAAGAAAGGCAATGCCAAAGAATGCTCAAACTACTGCACAATTGCACTCATCTCACATGCTAGTAAAGTAATGCTCAAAATTCTCCAGGCCAGACTTCAGCAACACGTGAACCATGAACTTCCAGATGTTCAAGCTGGTTTTAAAAGGGCAGAGGAACCAGAGATCAAATTGCCAACATCCGCTGGATCATGGAAAAAGCAAGAGAGTTCCAGAAAAACATCTATTTCTGCTTTATTGACTATGCCAAAGCCTTTGACTGTGTGGATCACAATAAACTGTGGAAAATTCTGAGAGAGATGGGAATATCAGACGACCTGACCTGCCTCTTGAGAAATCTGTATGCAGGTCAGGAAGCAACAGTTAGAACTGGACATGGAACAACAGACTGGTTCCAAATAGGAAAAGGAGTATGTCAAGGCTGTATATTGTCACCCTGCTTATTTAACTTATATGCAGAGTACATCATGAGAAACGCTGGACTGGAAGAAACACAAGCTAGAATCAAGATTGCCAGGAGAAATATCAATCACCTCAGACATGCAGATGACACCACCCTTATGGCAGAAAGTGAAGAGGAACTAAAAAGCCTCTTGATGAAAGTGAAAGAGGAGAGTGGAAAAGTTGGCTTAAAGCTCAACATTCAGAAAACGAAGATCGTGGCATCCAGTCCCATCACTTCATGGGAAATAGATGGGGAAACAGTGGAAATAGTGTCAGACTTTATTTTTGTGGGCTGCAAAATCACTGCAGATGGTGACTGCAGCCATGAAATTAAAAGATGCTTACTCTTGGAAGAAAAGTTATGACCAACCTAGATATCATATTGAAAAGCAGAGACATTACTTTGTCAACAAAGGCCCATCTAGTCAAGGCTATGGTTTTTCCTGTGGTCATGTATGGATGCGAGAGTTGGACTGTGAAGAAGGCTGAGCGCCGAAGAATTGATGCTTTTGAACTGTGGTGTTGGAGAAGACTCTTGAGAGTCCCTTGGACTGCAAGGAGATCCAATCAATCCATTCTGAAGGAGATCAGCCCTGGCATTTCTTTGGAAGGAATGATGCTGAAGCTGAAACTCCAGTACTTTGGCCACCTCATGAGAAGAGTTGACTTCATTGGAAAAGACTTTGATGCTGGGAACAATTGGGGCAGGAGCAGAAGGGGACGACAGAGGATGAGATTGCTGGATGGCATCACTGACTCGATGGATGTGAGTCTGAGTGAACTCTGGGAGTTGGTGATGGACAGAGAGGCCTGGTGTGCTGCGTTTATGGGGTCACAAAGAGTTGGACACAACTGAGCGACTGAACTGAACTGATAGGTTTGTCATAGCTTTTCTTCCAGGGAGCAAGCGTCTTTTAATTTCACGGCTGCAGTCACCATCTGCAGTGATTTTGAAGCCCCAAAACATAAAGACTGTCAGTGTTTTCACTGTTTCCCCATCTATTTGCTCTCAAGTGATGGGACCAGATGTCATGATCTTGGTTTTCTGAATGTTGAGCTTTAAGCCAACTTTTCACTCTCTTCTTTCACTTTCATCAAGAGGCTTTTTAGTTCTTTTTCGCTTTCTGCCACAAGGGTAGTGTCATCTGCATATCTGAGGTTATTGATATTTCCCCTGGCAATCTTGATTCAAGTTTGTGCTTCATCCAGCCCAGCATTTCTCATGATATACTCTGCATATAAGTTAAGTAAGTAGGGTCACAATATACAGCCTTCTCACACTTTTTTTTCCCAATTTTGAACCATTTTTTTGCTCTCTATCTGGTTCTAACTGCTGCTTCTTGACCTACCTACAGTTTTCTCAGGAGGCAGGCCAGGTGTTCTGATATTCCCATCTCTTGAAGAACTTTCCACAGTTTGTTCTACTCCACACAGCCAAAGGCTTTAGCATAGTTAATGAAGCAGAAGTAGGTATTTTTCAGGAATTCTCTTGCTTTTTCTATGATTCAATGGATGTTGGCAATTTGATCTCTGTTTCCTCTGCCTTTTCTAAACCCAACTTTTACATCTGGAAGTTCTACGTCCACATACTGTTAAAACCTAGCTTGGAGAATTTTAAGCATGACCTTGGTAGCATGAGAAATGACTGCAATTGTAAGTAGTTTGAAATTCTTTGGCATTGCCCTTTTTTGGGATTGGAATGAAAACTGACCTTTTCCAGTCCTGTGGCCACTGCTGAGTTTTCCAAATTTGCTGCCATATTGAGTGCAGCACTTTCACAGCATTATCTTTTAGGATTTGAAATAGTTCAGCTGGAATTCCATCACCTCCACTAGCTTTATTCGTAGTGATGTTTCCTAAGGCTCACTAGACTTCTCACTCCAGGATGTCTGACTGTAGGTGACTGACCACACCTTTTGGTTATCCAGGTCATTTTTGTGTAGTTCTTCTGTTATTCTTGCCACTTTTCTTAGTATCTTCTGTTTCTGTTAGGTCCATACCATTTCTGTCCTTTATTGTGCTCATCTTTGCATTAAATTTTCCCCTGGTATTTTTATTTTCTTGAAGATAACTCTAATCTTTTCCATTCTGTTTTTTTCCCTCTATTTCTTTGCATTGTTCGCTTAGAAAGGTTTTCTTATCTCTCCTTGCTCTTCTTTAGAACTCTGCATTCAGATGGGTATATCTTTCCTTTTCTCCTTTGCCTTTCACTTCTCTTCTTTTCTCAGCTATTTGTAAGGCTTCCTCAGACAACCTTTTTTGCCTTTTTGCATTTCTTTTTCCTGGGCATGGTTTTGATCACTGCCTCCTGTACAATGTTACAAACCTCTGTCCATAGTTTTTCAGGCACTCTATCTGTCAAATCTAATCCCTTGAATCTATTTCTCAATTCCACTGTATACTCGTAAGGGATTTGACTTAGGTCATACCTGAATGACCTAATGGTTTTCCCTACTTTCTTCAATTTCAGTCTGAATTTGGTAATAAGGAGTTCATGATCTGAGCCACAGTCAGATCCCAGTCTTGTTTTTGCTGACTGTATAGAGTTTCTCCATTTTTGGCTGCAAATAATATAATCAATCTGATTTCAGTATTGACCATCTGAAGATGTCCATGTGTAAAGTCATCCCTTGTGTTGTTGGAAGTGTTTCGACCAGTGCATTCTCTTGGCAAAACTCTGTTAGCCTTTGTTCTGCTTCATTTTGGACTCCAAAGCCAAGCTTGCCTGTTACTCCAGGTATCTCTCAACTTCCTACTTTTGCATTCCAGTCTCCTATGATGAAAAGGACATCTTTTCTGGTGTTAGTTCTAGAAGTTCTTGTAGGTCTTACAACTACTCAACTTCAGTTTCTTTGGCATTAGTGGTTGGGGCATAGATTTGGATGACTATGATACTGAATATTCTGTCATTTTTGAGACTGCACCCATATACTGCATTTCAAACTCTTTTGTTGACTATGAGGGCTACTCCGTTTCATCGAAGGGATTCTTGCCCACACTCTTGCCCATTTGAATTAAATTTGCCTTTTCCAGTCCATTTAATTCACTGATTTCTAAAATGTCAGTGTTCACTCGCCATCTCCTGTTTGACCACTTCCAATTTATCTTGATTCATGGACCTAACATTCCAGGTTCCTATGCAGTATTGCTCTTCACTGCATCAGGCTTTAATTTCACCACCAGACACATTCACAGCTGGACTTTTTTTTCCGCTTTGGCTCAAACTTTTCATTCCTTCTGGAGCTACATCTCTGCTCTTCCCCAGTAGTATATTGGGCACCTACTGTCCTGTGGTGGAGAAGGAAATGGCGACCCACTCCAGTATTCTTGCCTGGAGAATCCTATGGATGGAGGATCTTGGTGGACTACAGTCCATGGGTCGCAAAGAGTCAGACACAACTTCACTTTCATTTTCACTCACTGTCCTGTGGACTTCATTTTTCATTGTCATATCTTTTTATCTTTTCATATTGTTCATGGGATCCTCAAGACAAGAATGCTGAAGTGATTTGCCATTCCCTTCTCCAGTGGACAACATTTTGTCAGAACTCCCAACCAAGACTCGTCCGTCTTGGCTGACCCTATGTGGCATGCCTCATAGTTTCATTGAGTTAGACAAACTGTCATCCATGTAATCAGTTTGGTTAGTTTTCTGTGATTGTGGTTTGCATTTTGTCTGCCCTCTATATGGATGAGGATAAAGGCTTGTGGAAGCTTCCTGGTGGGAGGTACTGACCATGATGAAAACTGGGTTTTGCTCTGATGGGCAAGGACATGCTCAGTAAATATTTAATCCAATTTTCTGTTGATAGGTGGGCCTAAGGCAAAACTATGGTAGGCGTAATGGCAACCTCCTCCAGGACTTATGCTAGCATGTTGCATATCCCAGGACTATTGCACTCAGTGTCTCTGGCCTGGGGAAGGCCAATGTCGACCCACCCGTCTGCCAGAGACTCCCAAACACTCACAGGTAAGTCTGGTTCAGTCTCTTGTGGGATCAGTGCTCCTTTTTCCTGGGTCCTGGTGCACACAATGTTGTTTTTTTTTTTTGTGTGTGCCTTCCAAGAGTCTGTTTACCCAGTCCTGTGGAGTTCTGTAATCAAATGCCACTGGCCTTCAAAGGCATATTCTTTGGGGGTTCTTAGCCCCTCTGCCAGATCCCCAGGTTGGGAAATTTCTTGTGGGCCCCAGAACTTTCATAGTGAGAAAGAACTGTTGTTAAATTTGTTATAGCAGAATTCCTTTTGTTCTCCAGTTTGTGTGTCATAGGCTCAGGTGCTCTATTCAGTTCAGTCACTGAGTCATGTTCAACTCTGCAAACTCATGGACTGCAGCACATCAGGCTTCCCTGTCCATCATCAACTCCTGGAGCTTACTCAAACTCATGTCTATCAAGTCAGTTAGGCCATCCAACCATCTCATCCTCTATTGTCCCCTTCTCCTCCTGCCTTCAATCTTTCCTAGCATCAAGGTCTTTTTAAATGAGTCAGTTCTTTGCTTCAGGTGGCCAAAATACTGGAGCTTCAGCTTCAGCATCGGTCCTTCCAGTGAATATTCAGGATTGATTTCCTTTAGGATTGACTGGTTTGATTTCCTTGCAGTCCAAGAAACTCTCAAGAGTCTTCTTTAACACCACAGTTCAAAATCATCAATTCTTTGGTGCTCAGTTTTCTTTATGGTCCATCTTTGACATCCTTACATGACTACTGGAAAAATCAGAGCTTTGACTAGTACTGCTGACACCTTTGTCAGCAAAGTAATGTTCTGCTTTTTAATATGCTGTCTAGGTTGGTCACAGATTTTCTTACAAGGAGCAAGTGTTTTAATTTCATGGTTTCAATGACCATCTGCACTGATTTTGGAGCCCAAGAAAATAAAATCTCTCACTGTTTCTATTATTTCCCCATCTATGTGCCATGAAATGATGGGACCAGATGTCATGATCTTAGTTTTCTGAATGTTGAGTTTTAAGCCAATTTTTTCACTCTCTTCTTTCACTTTCATCAAGAGGCTCTTTAGTTCCTCTTCAATTTCTGCCATAAGGGTGGTGTCATCTGCATATCTGAGGCTCTATAATGGGGCCAATGGTGACCTCCTCCAAGAGGACTTATGCCACACACTGTAACTCCCAAGACTGCTGTTGCCAAAGTCCTTGGCACCATGACAGGCCACTACTTACCCCACTACCTCCACAGGTCTGGCTCAGTAGCTGTGCAGGTCACTGCTCCCTGCCCTAGGTCCTGGTGCACACAGGTCCCTTTGGCTCTCTCCAAGTGTCTCTGGAGGATGAGGTTTATTTTAAGTGCAATTATGCCACTCTTACCATCTTGTTTCAGGTTCTCCTTTGCCCTTGGACATGGGTATCTTTTTTTGGTGGGATCCAATATTCTGTCTATGCTTTTTCAGCAGCTCATTGAAATTTTGGTGTTCTTGCCGAGAACATGAATGTGCATCCTTCTGCTCTGCCATCTTAACGGTATGAGATGGCAAATAGAGAGGGAAATAGAAGTGGAAACAGTGAGACATTTGTGTGTGTGTGCTCTAAAATCACTGCATAATGTCACTGCAGCAATGGAATTAAAAGGGGCTTGCTCCTTTGAAGAAAAGCTATGACAAACTTGTACAGTATGTTTAAAAAAAAAAAAAAAAACAGAGATATCACTTTGCTAACTAAGGTCCACATAGTCAAAGCTTTGGTTTTTCCAGTAGTCATGTACAGATATAAGAGTTGGACCATAAAGAAGGTTGAGCACCGAAGAATTGATGCTTTTGAATTGCAGTGCTGGAGAAGACTCTTGAGAGTTCCTTGGACTGCAAGGAGATGAAGTCAGTCAATCATAAAGGATATCCACCCTGAATATTCATTAGAAGGACCGATGATGAATCTGATGTTCGAATAATTTGGCCACATAATGTGAAGAGCTGATGCACTGGGAAAAAAAAAAAAAAAAAAAAAACCTGATGATGGGAAACACTGAAGACAAAAGGAGAAGAGGCAGCAGAGGATGAGATGGTTAGATAACATCATCAACTCAATGGACATGAATGTGAGTAAAATTCAGGAGATAGCAAAGTAGAGGGAAGACTGGCATGCTGTAAAGTCCCTGGGATTACAAGGAGTCAAACATGACTGAGTGACTGAACAACAACAAATCCTAGCCATTTCTCTAGAGGCTCAAACTGTCCCAACTGTGACATGGGAGCCTTTTTACACCAGTCATTTGTGAATTCTTTCAACATACCTTTACCTTATGGCATGCAGAGTTCCAAAGAATAGCAATGAGAGATAAGAAAGCCTTTCTCAGCAATCAGTGCAAAGAAATAGAGGAAACCAACAGAACGGGAAAGACTAGAGATCTCTTCAAGAAAATTAGAGATACCAAGGGAACATTTCATGCAAAGATGGGCTCGATAAAGGACAGAAATGGTCTGGACCTAACAGAAGCAGAAGATATTAAGAAGAGGTGGCAAGAATACACAGAAGAACTGTACAAAAAGATCTTCAGACCAAGATAATCATGATGGTGTGATCACTCACCTAAAGCCAGACATCCTGGAATGTGAAGTCAAGTGGGCCTTAGAAAGCATCACTATGAACAAAGCTAGTGGAGGTGATGGAATTCCAGTTGAGCTGTTTCAAATCCTGAAAGATGATGTTGTGAAAGTGCTACACTAAATATGGCAGCAAATTTGGAAAACTCAGCAGTGGCCACAGGACTAGAAAAGATCAGCTTTCATTCCAATCCCCAAAAAAGGTAATGCCAAAGAATGCTCAAACTCCTGCACAATTGCACTTATCTCACACACTAGCAAAGTGCTAGCAAAATGCTCAAATTTCTCCAAGCCAGGCTTCAGCAATACGTGAACAGTGAAATACCAGATGTTCAAGCTGGTTTTAGAAAAGGCAGAGGAACCAGAGATCAAATTGCCAACACACACTGGAACATCAAAAAAGCAAGACAGTTCCAAAAAATATCTATTTCTTCCTTATTGACTATGCCATAACCTTTGACTGTGTGGATCACAAGAAACTGTGGAAAATTCTGAAAGAGATGGGAATACCAGACCACCTGACATGCCTCTTGAGAAACCTATATGCAGGTCAGGAAACAACAGTTAGAACTGGACATGAAACAACAGACTGGTTCCAAATAGGAAAAGGAGCACATCAAGGCTGTATACTGTCACCCTGTTCATTTAACCTATATGCAGAGTACTTCATGAGAAACGCTGGCCTGAAAGAAACACAGGTTGGAAGCAAGATTGCCGGGAGAAATATCAATAACCTCAGATATGCAGATGACACTACCCTTGTGCCAGAAAGTGAAGAGGAACTAAAAAGCCTCTTGATGAAAGTCAAAGAGCAGAATGAAAAAGTTGGCTTAAAGCTCAACATTCAGAAAATGAAGAACATGGCATCTGGTGCCATCACTTTATGGGAAATAGATGGGGAAACAATGGAAACACTGTCAGACTTTATTTTGGGGGGGGGCTCCAAAATCACTGCAGATGGTGACTGCAGCCATGAAATTAAAAGACAGTTACTCCTGGAAGGAAAGTTATGACCAACCTAGATAGTATAATCAAAAGCAGAGACATTACTTTGCCAACAAATATCCATCTAGTCAAAGCTATGGTTTTTCCAGTGGTCATGTATGGATGTGAGAGTTGGAATGTGAAGAAAGCTGAGCACTGAAGAATTGATGCTTTTGAACTGTGGTGTTGGAGAAGACTCTTGAGAGTCCCTTGGACTGCAAGGAGATCCAACCAGTCCATTCCAAAGGAGATCAGCCCTGGGTTTTCTTTGGAAGAAATGATGCTAAAGCTGAAACTCCAATACTTGGGCCACCTCATGCGAAGAGTTGACTCATTGGAAAAGACTCTGATGCCTGGAGGGATTGGGGACAGGAGGAGAAGGGAACGACAGGGGAGGAGATGGCTGTATGGCATCACCAACTCGATGGACATGAGTTTGAGTGAACTCCAGGAGATGGTGATAGACAGGGAGGCCTGGTGTGCTGCAGTTCATGGGGTCACAAAGAGTTGGGCATGACTGAGTGAATGAACTGAACTGAAGGCAAAGATGTTCCAGAGTCTTGAAGACTCTTTCTGCCCCAACTAGAAATCAGCCATTTCTTCAAGGTGCTTTGGTTCCTTTAGTGTGAAAATATGTCACAGCCATAATGTGAGCACTAAGTCTTGGTTTTGTGGCTTTTTAAGTGGTCAGGACATTTTTTAAGCCTAAATATTATGATTTTTTAATTATACTTTCAATTCAAGTTTAAGAATACAGAGTTTAATATTACATCTCTCTCACATCAACTTCTCTAGACAGAAAATCTTGGTTCCAAGTGAATTAACACAACTATACAATCACCTAAATGATATACTATCCACCTGTCCACCACTACACTATATACTATCCACCTGTCCCACTGTATACTGTATTTCACTAGCCTATACAAACATGATAGTCTTACAATAACAGTAATAACTCTACCACCAGAAATAAGTTTTCGACAGGGATCCACTGAGAATAAGCCATTCTCTCAAGGAACTAAGTAGAAGGAAAAGAAAAGGAACTTCTTTTTTCTGGGTACAGAGTAAAGTGAATCTCTGCACAGTACCAGTCAAGGGAGAGTACTTCCACTCTAACAGTAAGGAAGGCTATCTGGAAAAACAAGCTGCTCAGCTGATCCTGTAGTTAGAAAATCATCGAAATGAAGAGAGTGAAATGATGTTAAAAATGCTCAGCAACCCTGCAAATACAATTACCTCAGCAAACCTATAGTTAGTTCAATTTGAAAAATGATATTTCAGCAGAAGCAAAAAAAAGTTTTAAATAAGAAGTCAAAGGCATGTCACCATGAAGTTGTGTACATCATTTCATTTATTCCAAGGTATATTCTTTCTCACAAATCACATCTATGAAATCTGAGTGGATCCTGCTAGTGATATTGTCTCATAATAACAATTTTCATATATGTTTCTGCTAGAGTATAAATTATGACTTATCTTACAACCTACAGGAACAATGATTTGATCAAATGTGATGATTATTTGATGAAATATAATGAGATTGACTCCTAGGCTGACAACTTGAGTTTCAGGGTTCCTGGATACTTATTCCAAATGGAAAAGGAGACAAGGTCAGGGCTCACAAGATATTCTGATATGACCTGTTAAGAACACAAGCAAAAAAATGCTCAACTTAAGAGATATTTGTACACTATGTTCATAGCAGCATTATTCACAACAGCTAAAATGTGAATTAACCCATGTGTCTGTTGAGAGATGAACAGGTAAACAAAACAACATTTAAAAGGAAAGAAATTCTAACACAGATCACACATGAATGAATTATAAGGACATAATGCTAGGTGGAACAAGCCATTCAAAAAAGACAAATGATTTCATTTCTATGAGGTACCTAGAGTAGACAGATTCATATAGACAGAAAGTAGAATGGTGGTTGGCAGGGCCTGAGAGAGAAAGGATTGGGGAAAGTGGTTTACTGGGCATAGACTTCTAGTTTTTCAAGACGAAAAGATTTCTAAGGATTGGCTGCATAAATGTGAATGTACTTAAGACTACTAAACTATATGTATAAAAATGGCTAATGCAGTCAATTTTCCATGATGTATTTTACTGCAATTTTTAAAAAATAAATTTACCTACAGATGGGATCTGAGGACAAAAGGGAAATGTTCTAGCAGAAATGTTGAGACTAAAGAGATGTAATATGAATAGATAAAAAGCAGGGAAAGTATAAAAGGATGGACAAAAGAAAAAAAGATTAAAAAATGAAAACTCACCAGCGTCTCCAAAACCATAATGCAAGGCATATAGAAAGGATTAAGGATGGCACTATTATTGCCACAAGTATCAAGCCAATGGATGTGGGGTGTCCTGGCAATTGGGAGAAGACAAAGGAATGTCACTTCAAAACCATTCTCTAGTTCTCCAGGCCTTCTTGCCCATCTGAGTGTCAGCACCATCATTAACTGCTTCTGAAGCATGGGCATCTCGGGTTCCCTTTCTCATACTCCCAGAAGTCTTATACTCATAGCCACCCTTAAACTCTCCTTCTTGCTGAATCCCACCGAGACTACAGTATGATTACTACTGTAGTAGTGAAGACTACTTCATTTTTATCTATTGTACAGCTTAAATCAGCTATTTTCATACCTCTGGCACTGTAGTCCTAGAAATAAACCTCAAAGTCTGTCCCTCTGACTCTCTCTCTTTGTCTCCCTGATTCTCTTTCCTCCCCGCCTATCCTCTCTCCATGCCTGTCTTCCTCCCTCCATCCTTCTCTCATCCATCAAATCCCTCCCTTCCTGTGTCCCCCTCTTTCTTCTTGAGGACCATTTCTTCCCATTCCCAGTTAGGCCCCAGTTCCTTCTCACCCCAGTACAGGATGATGTCCTGGTCTCCTAGACTGCTGTGCTTCACTCGGCAACTCAGGCCAGCCGCCTCCCCAGCTGCCACATTTAGGGTTACTCGGAGATACCAAGTCCAGTCAGCGTTGGGCATGACGTCTCCTTGCTGAGTGCCAGGCTGCTCCTGCTCGCCCCTCATCCACCTCACCCGCACAGGTTTTGGGTAGAATCCTGAGACATGGCACACCAGCAGTAGGCGGCCAGGCCCAGGAGTGGGGCCACTGGACAGCCAGGCCTCAGGCTTCACTGGGGTAGAAAAGAGCAGTAAGAACGTCAGATTATGACTCTAATCCAGAGCATGGGGACTCAGAAACCCACAAATTTGGACAGTTGCCTCTTCCACTCCTATGGGCACCAAATGATTTATTGATTAATCATTTTTTTTATTTAGATACTTCTCCATTTTGAATTTAAAGAAAGTGGTGGGAGGAGAAATAGAAACATCTTGTAGAGAGCATAAGGCTAACCTTGCCTCTGCAGTTCTGCCTTCCCTGCATCAAGGACACCCAGAAGATATCGAGGACAGGTTTCTGAGACGAGTCTCTCAATGATATCGGAAGTGCCTTGATACTGACTCAGGAGTGCACAAAGCTTCTGCCCCCTGTTGCCGCTGTCTGGTGCAGGCATGCAGGAATGATTCTGGATCCTCAAAACATCCAGTCCTCCTAAAGCTCCTCTCAAAGAGCTTTCTATGGCCTCCCCAGAATGCAGCTCACAGCCTTCTATGACCTGGATCACAAAGGGGTCTGTGTAAAGGAAAACTGAGACAAGTTATTAAAAAGCAAACAGGAAAGAAAGAGATGAGAAAAAGGCATAGGACTTTTTATTTTAGTGGCAACAAGTTGAGGTAAAATTATTGACATAAAAACAATTGCAGTATTCAGGACTTTTCAGAAAGAGCACTGGGGAGAGGTATGCATATCATCAACGGTGGGGTTAGGCAGTTTTAAGGATGTAGAGTGGTCAAGAGGGGAGAGAGGCAATGTGTGATGGAGTCAGAAGTGCAGCATTCCACGGTGGAAGGAAGGGTTACATGTAGAGAAGGGATCGGGCAGCAGATGCTTGAGGACATCAATTGGAGGAGTAGGAAGTCACACTTAAGTTCACTCAAGCACAGAGTAGGAAAAGGAGGTTTTTCCTTGGGGTTTTAGAGAAGCAAGTTACATAGACACAAACAAGAGATAACCACAAGAGTGGTCATGTACACAGAAGAGAGCAAGAAACAGGAAGAATCTTAGATACTGGGTGGAGGTATGGAGTCGGGGTTGAAGGCTACTCTGGACAAGCGTGTATATGCAATTGGATACAGAGGGGGGAAAGGGGCCATCATCAGAGGCAGCAGTAGCCTGACACAAGAGAAAAAAAAGTCACAGAGAGTCTCTCCATATCAGAGGAATATACTCACATTCCAACTGGAACTCATTGACTCGATCCTGCACTTCCCGAATGAATCCAATGAGGTAGACTCGGAAGAGGTCCACCAGCTCAGTTATCTCCTCATCACTAAAGTTGCCCTTGGACCAGGGCTTCAGGAAAATGGCAGTGCCCGAGTCACTCTCCCAGCCATGAATCTGCAAGTCATCCAACCAGCCTGAGCCTAGATTTTGAGCCCATGTGCTGTTGACAAAGGTTGAAATCTGCTTGAGATGGAAGGAGGTTGGCCCCTGGAACACTGTAGTGGTGGAAAGATAAGAAGGATGAGGGGGAAATGCGGCATCAGGATAGAATGAAAAAGAACCCAGAGTCTGAACAACAATACAGAGCTTGAAGCAATCCCCGCCTCCAAAGCTTGTGGCTCCATCTCCAGCCTCCAAAATAGGGGAGAAGGCTGGAGACAGAGCCCAGATCCTTTGTGGTAGATGCGGCATGCTTTTATCCAGAACCCCTGCACCTGTGCTGGGAGCAGCCGGAGTTATTCTTACCATCCTCATTGTCACCACCTGGGAGGATAACTCCAAGTAACAGAAGTGGTAGAAGCAGCATTTCACTGGGAAGTAGAATTTCTGGCTCTCGGAACTGGTATTTGATCTCTAATTTCAGCTTTTTTTTTTTTTTTTTCAGTACTCTAAATTGACTTCCTCTCTTCCCCAACTGACAAATCTTTGACCCACATTGCATATCTCAGAAAAGCTGTGCCTCCCACAGCTCTGAACTCCCACTCCACCTCATTTCCATTCTTTGGTCTTCATCTCCTTTATACATACCACCCTGGAAAATCTCCCTTGTGGTGCTGAAGAGTTATTTCACCTTCCCAATCCTTTATTTCCACATCTATTAAAGAAGAGGGTAATACTAAACAATTGCCGAACTTCCAGTCTCTTTTAATCTAGAAGTATCCTTTGGTTGGTCCACCTATCTCATTTTCTCATACAGCAAATATAGCGCTGACAGTGAGGCAGCAGTAACAGAGGCAGTGCAGATAGTCTTGGAGAGAGTACCAAATGGATCCGTGTGAGTGGCCACAGTACCTTGGTGTACATTCACAGAGAGACCTCCTCTGAGAATGGAGATGCACAGGAGAAAGGGAGATTCTAAGAACCCCAGCCCCCATTTCAGGGAGTCAGATACTAGAACAGTAAACCTCTGCTCTTTATACCATTTTTATCATCCCCAATAATATCTCCTGCTTGGCTAATACTTGCCTAAAGTACTGACAGACTCACTAGGACATGAAGATGATGTCCAGGAAGTATGGTACTCAGAGCTTGATTTTTACTCCACACTAATACTATAAAGGCTCCTCTGCCAATGGCCCGTGGTACCAAAGGGAAAACCTGAGTGGAAACAAATTATTTCAAAATCTCAATTACTCCAATCAAGAGGATCAGTAAACAAGATCTTGCCTTTACTGATGAAAATTGGACTGAGATGGTAGATGGTAGATGATTCCCTTAAGTTCCCTACAAAAATAAATACAACAAGTACCTTAAAGTCTACTCCAAAATCAAGGAAGACACACATCTCAGGTCTAAAGGTAAGATTTCTGCAAGCCTGAGGACACCAGAGGACCTTCCACTGAAGTACAAGGCAGTTGCCCAAGTGAGCTGGTATCTAATGGTTGCCTGAGGACAGCTACTGAGCAATCCTATACAGTCCGAGTGGTGGTCACAGTATCTAAAGAGTATTAAAACTACATACACATGGAATATGGATGTGAGAATTTCCTTCTGCATCATTGAGAGTGTCCCTTGTGGCTCAGCTGGTAAAGAATCCACCTGCAATGCAGGAGACCTGGGTTCTATCCCTGGGTTAGGAGGATCACCCGGAGAAGGGAAAAGCTACCCTCTCCAGTATTTTGGCCTATACAATCTATGGGGTGGCAAAGGGTCGGACATGGCTGAATGACTTTCACTTTCTGCTTCATTGATTATGCTAAAGCCTTTGACTGTGTGGATCACAACAACTTTTTGAAAATTCTTCAAGAGATGGTTTGAGAAACCTGTATGCAGGTCGAGAAGCAACAGTTAGAACCGGACATGGAACAACAAACTGGTGAAAACTGGGAAAGGAATACATCAAGCCTGTATACTGTCAACCTGATTATTTAGCTTCTATGCTGAGTACATCATACAAAAAGCCAGGCTGGATAAAACACAAGCTGTAATCAAGATTGACAGGAGAAATGTCAATAACCTAAGATGTGCAGATGACACTACCCTTATGGAAAAAGTAAAGTGCAGCTGAAGAGTCTCTTGATAAAGGTGAGATAGGAGAGTGAAAAGGCTGGCTTAAAACTCAATATTCAGAAAACTAAGATCATGGTAGCTGGTCCCATCACTTGACAGCAAATAGATTGGAAAAAATGGAAACAGTGACAGATTTCATTTTCTTGGGCTCCAAAATCACTGTGGACGATGACTGCAGCCACAAAATTGAGACACTTGCCCTTGGAAGAGAAGCGATGACGAACCTAGACAGCATATTGAAAAGAAGAGACATGACCTTGACAACAAAGGTCTGTATTGTCAAAGATATGGTTTTTCCAGTACTAATATACAGATGTGAGATTTCGACCATAAAGAAAGCTGAGTGCCTAAGAATTGATGCTTTCAAACTGTGGTGCTGAAGAAGGCTCTTGAGAGTCCTTTGGACAGCAAAGAGATCAAATCAGTGTATCTTAAAGGAAATCAACCTTGAATATTCATTGGAAGGATGGATGCTGAAGCTGAAGCTGAAGCTCCTATACTTCGGCCACTTGATGTGAAGAGTCGACTCATTGGAAAAGACCCTGATGCTGGGAAAGATTGAGAGCAAGAGGAGAAAGGGGCAACACAGGATGAGATGATTGGATAGCATCACTGGTTAAATGGACATGAGTATGAGCAAACTCCAGATTTGTGATGAACAGGGAAGCCTGGCGTGCTGCAGTCCATGAGGTCACAAAGAGTTGGACAGGACTGAGAGACTGAACAACAACGACAATGTATGGATGTAAGAGTTGGACTTTTCAGAAGGCTGAGTGACAAAGAATTGGTGTTTTCTAACTGAAGGGCTGAATAAGACTCTTGAGAGTTCCTTTGACTGCAAGGAGATCAAACCAGTCAGTCTTAAAGGAAGTCAACCCTGAATATTCACTGGATAGACTGATGATGATGAAGCTGAAGCTCCAGCACTTTGGCCTCCTAATGGAAGGAGCCGATGAATTGGAAAAGACTCTGATGCTGGGAAAGATGGAAGGCAAAAGGAGAAGGGAGTGGCAGAGAATGAGATGATTAGACAGCTTCACTGATTCAATGGACATGAATTTGAGCAATCTACAGGCGACCGTGAAGGACACTGAAGCCTGGCATGCTGCAGTCCATGGAGTCACAAAGATTCGACACAACTTAGCTATTAAACAACATCAAATCCTAGCCATTGTTTCTCTTGAGACTCAAACTGTCCCAATTATGATATGGGAGGTTTTTCAACCCAGGCTCTTATGAATCCTTTTATCATACATTTATCATTGAGCTTCCCTTTACCTTCTGATACGGCAAAGGTTTTCCAGACTCTTGGAGAAACTTCTTGCTCCAAACTAGAAATCAGCCATTTCTCCAAGGTACTTTGGTTCCTTGTAGTGGGAAAATACTATGTGAAAGCCTTAATCTGAGTTCTAAGCCTTCATTTTAGGGTTTTTTAAGTGGCCAGGACCTTTTTTTAAGTCTTAATATTATGATTTTTTATTTATACTTGCAATTCAAGTTTAAAACTACAGAGTTTTACTCATTTCCTCACATCAACTTTTCCACATAGAAAAATTCTAGTTTCCTGTGAATCAACACAATTATGTACTCACTTAAACCCACTATATGCTATATCCCATACTATCCACCAGTCTCACTACACGCCATATCTCACTAGCCTATACACACAAGATAGCTTTAGAATAACAATAAAAACACTACACACAAAAACATGATTTGGGCCAGAGATCCACCAAGAGCAAGCTCTTCTCTCAAGGAACTTATAAGTAGAAAGAAAAGAAAAACAATGAGAAGCATAGCATTCTGGGTATGAGTAAAGTGGATCTATGCAAGAGACCAGTCAAGGGAGTGTTACTTCCACTGTAGCACTAAGGAAGGCTTTCTGGAGAAACAAGCTGCTCGTCTAACCATTATAGGCAGAAAATCATCCAGGCCAAGATGGAGACATTTTGTTTAAAATGCTCAGCAGCTCTGCAAATACAATTATCTCAGCATAATTACAGTTAGTTCAACTTGAAAAATGATATTTCAGCAGAAGCAAAAAAAGTTTTCAATAAGAAGTCAAAGGCATGTCACCATGAAGTTGTGTACATCATTTCATTTATTCCAAGGTATGTTTTTTCTGACAAATCACACCTATGAAATCTGAGTGGATCTTGCTAGTGATATTGTCTCATAACAATTTTCATTTATGTTTCTGCTAGGGTATAAATTATGATTTATCTTACAACCTACAGAAACAATTATTTGATCAAATGTGATGATTATTTGATAAAATATGATGAGATTCCTAGGCTGACAACTTGAGTTTCAGGGTTCCTGGATACTTGTTCCTAATGGAAAAGGAGACATTCAGGGCTCATGAGATATTCTGATATGACCTGTTAAGAACACAGGCAAAAAAATTGCTCTTCTTAATTGATATTTGTACACTATGTTCATAGCAGCATTATTCACAACAGGCAAAAAGTGACTGTTGAATTAACCCAAGTGTCTGTTGAGAGATCACCAGGTAAGCAAAACAATCTTTAACAGGAAAGAAATTCTAACACAGATCACCACATGAATGAATTATGAGGACAAAAATGTTAAATGTAATAACCATTCACAAAAAGGCAAATGATTCCACTTCTACAAGATACCTAGAGTGTAGAGATTCAAATAGACAGAAAGTAAGATGGTGGTTGCCAGGGTCTGAGGGAGCAAGGATTGGGGAAAGTGGTTTAATGGGCATAGACTTCTAGTTTTTCAAGATGAAAAGAGTTCTAGAGATTGGCTGTATAAAATGTAAATGTACTTAAGACTACTAAACTATGTGTGTAAAATGGCTAATGCAGTAAATTTTACATGATGTAATTTACTGCAATTTTTTTTTAAATAAATTTATCTACAGATGGAAGTTGAGGAAATTTTCTAGTGGAAATATTAAGGCTAAAAAGGCATAGTATTAATAGATAAAACAGAGGGAAAAATAAAACGATAGAAAAGAAAGATTAAAAAATGAAAACTCACCAGCGTCTCCAAAACCATAATACAAGGCATAGAGAAAGGATCAAGGAGGGCACTATTATTGCCACAAGTATCAAGCCAATGGATGCGGGGTGTCCTGGCAATTGGGAGAAGACAAAGGGATATTACTTCAAACCCATTCTCTGGTTCTCCAGGCCTTCTTGCCCACCCAAGTGTCAACACCCACTTTTGTGCTTACTTGCTTTTGATGATTGGACATCTCTGATTCTCTTTCTCATATTCCCAGATGTCATATTCTCACAGCCACCCACAGTCTGTTCTTCTTGCCCCATCCCACCCAGTTTATATTGCCTGCCTTAGTTCAGCTATTTTCATTCCTCTGGCACTGGAGTCCCAGAAATGAATCTCAAACTCTCTCTCTCTTTCTTTGTCTCTCCCTTCCTACCTCTCCCTCCGTCACTCTTTCTTCCCCCTCTCCTTCCTCCCTCCTTAGCTCATCCATCAAGTCTCTACCCTTCCTCAGGAGTGCCCTCTGTTCTTGAAGACCAACTCCTCCCATCCCCAGTTGGGCCCCAGTTCCTTCTCACCCCAGTACAGGATGATGTCCTGCTCTCCTAGACTGCTGTACTTCACTCGGCAACTCAGGCCAGCCGCCTCCCCAGCCGTTACATCCAGGGATACTCGGAGATACCAAGTCCAGTCAGCATTGGGCATGATGTCCCCTTGCTGAGTGCCAGGCTGCTCCTGCTCACCCCTCATCCACATCACCCACACAGGTTTGGGGTAGAATCCTGAGACGTGGCACACCAGCAGTAGGCAGCCAGGCGCAGGAGTGGGGCCACTGGACAGCCAGGCCTCAGGCTTCACTGGGTTAGGAAGGTGCAGTAAGAATGTCAGATTATGACTCTAATCCAGAGCCTGGGGATTTGGAAACACAAATATGGATATTTGCCTCTTCCACTCCTATGGGAATCAGATCATTTATTGATTAAATACCTCTCAACTTAGGTGTTCTCCTCTTTTGAATTTAAAGAAGGTGGTGGGAGGTAAAATAGAAAAGTCTTTGGGAGAGGACAAGACTAACCTTGCTTCTGCAGGTCTGCTTTCCCTGCATCAAGGACACCCAGGAGATATCGAGGACAGGTTTCTGAGATGAACGACTGAACTGAACTGAACTGAACTGATTGTGAACAGTGCTTCTATGTACTTCCATGTACAAATATTTCTTTGAACATCTGTTTTCAGTCATTATGGGTATTACACCTAGAAGTGGAATTGCTGAGTGAAATGATTACCTCAGTGTCTAATTTTGTGTAATATTCAGTTTTCCATAGCACCTGTACAATCTTACATTCCCACAAGCAATGTGTGAGGGATGGAATTTAAAATAGGTGGATAGATACATACTTATCTAATAGATGCATACTATATTAGGGGTAAAAATTAACATTTTAAAATGAAGAATTAAAGATTTTAAAATTTTAAAAATAAAAAACTAAAAAAATAAATAAAATAAAATATACATTATTAACTATTCAAAGTAAAAATAAACTAATAGTAATAGAGAATTTTTAAATGCTTTTTGCAGTTCTCTTGAACATCTTACTTAGAAGAACACAGCTATATTTTCATATCTGGTCCCAAATACAATCTGATGTCCTATAGTCTCTGGAAAACAATATACACTCAAATAACATCTTGGTGTTGGTAAAAAATAGCTTTGAACTCATGTCAGGAGCAAGCAAGTGTCCCTGAACACACCTCAAGAACAGCTTACCTAGATCTGGTACTTTGTAGGGCATGTGTGAATGTATCATGTCTTCTAAGTTAGAATATTTCTAAAAAAGTTTAATTTTAAATAACTATCTCATTACCCTGAGGTAACCAAAGGCAGAATGAGTACTTGATTCTTTCCATATATTTACCAATTTTTGAGAGAATGAATTGCTTATACAGCTTCCTAGGAGAACAATGGGTAAGTTTTTGCATTATTGAACAATCATAAATTTCAGCATATTAAAAATATTTGAATCAATCCTGGCCATTGTTTTTCTTGAGGTTCAAACTGTCCCAGCTGTGACATGGGAGCCTTTTAAAGCCAGTCACTTATGAATCCTTTCAACATGCCTTTATCATTGAGCTTCACTTTACCTTCTGGTACAGCAAAGTTGTTCCAGACTCCTGTAGAAACTTCCTACCCCAAACTAGAAATTAGCCATTGCTCCAAGATGCTTTGGTGACTTTCAATGGAAAAATAATATGCGGAAACCATAATCTGGGTCCTAAGCATTAGCTTGGGGGATTTTCAAGTGGCTAGGACCTTTTTCTAAAGCTTAAATATTATGATTTTTTAACTTATACTTGTAATAAATATATTTTATACTTTTATATATACTTCAAGTTTAAAACTACAGAGTTTTATTTATCCATCTCATATCAACTACTCTTCTCCACAAAGAAAATCCTGGTTCCCAGGGAATCAACACAAATGTACTCACCTAATTTCACAATACGGTATACTCTATACTATCTCCCTGTCCCACTGTACACTCTATCTCACTAGCCTATATACACACAATAGTCTTAGAACAACAATAGAAACCCTACCACCAAAACTATGATGTGGGGTAATTTAAGATTTGTTTTCTTACCCTACAATATATCCCCTGGAGACAAATAAATTTTTATGCTTTAAATCACCCTGACTTCTGGTGTGTTACAAACTTGATAAACAGTTATGCTCTTTGTTGCATTTAGCTTTAATTTTTAGGAGTTAAAACTCCTGTTTGTTCAATCTATCATGTTATTAAATGTCTATGTGGGCCAGGACATCCTGAATCTCAGAGTTAGAAGTTCAGCAAGTCGTTTCTCCAAATAGTGATAATAATAGTTGGACAAAATTTTCAAAATAACCAACTTTAGATTTCTAGAAAATCACCAAAGATATGGAACAAAAGTTATTCAAAGAACTACCTGAACCTCAGCAAGAACAATGGGAGGGGCAACTTGACATGGGGTTGTTTCCATGCTTTCCTTGACTTCTGGATACAGATATTTGGCAACCTCTTCGACCTCCAAACTCCCCCAAGAACCAAACACAATTTAAGCCCCACCCAAATCACTCACAAGCACCAGATCTCATTTTCATTGAATCTTCTTGTCATTAGCAAGCACTTGGTTTGCGATTTTAGGAAACTATAGCTGATATAATGCTACATGTTAACCATATTTTTTACCTAGCAACCTGTTCTTAAAATGCCTCTGTTTTTCTCTCTTGTGATTGACTCAAGGCCATGTTGCTGAGTTCTGAGCAATGAAATGCAGTGGCTGGAGATGTAGCTTCCTCCAGGCCTGACCATGTAGGCAATGTGCTGATCACCTTGCCATGTAGTGCCATCCTGGAGGTCACCTGTTAGGGAATGTTTAACAGGAGGATTCCTGCATGCTGTTTCTCATAAATCGTCTGTTCCTTATCAGTGGAACAGCAAGCCACTCCCAGGACTGAGGTCATTATATGAGACAGGCTTGAATCTCCTTCAGTAAACATTCTCTTTACAACAAAACTACTTCATCTCGATCCTCTTTCTTGAGATATGGATTGGCTCCTGACGTTGTGACCAATATTAATCCCTTGTTCCCTTGGTAATGGTTGCTGCATGTTTGGTTTTCTGATCTTTATCATCGAGAGAAATTTCTTGTACAACAGCCTATATATACTCACAGAAAGATCATCAAAGCATCTTTGCTCCATCAGAGCTTGGGTTCCCGTGTCTTTCTTTCTTCCTTTTTCTCCCTCTCTCTCTCTGGCTAATACTTTGGAGCATAGAAACCCGTCATGCTCACTCTCCTGCCCGAACTTCCAAGACCCCCTCGAGAGGGTGCCCTGTGCCTTTGTGAGCGATGCAAGCCCTGTGTCAAGGTCTTTATTGGTTTTCTGCATAAACCAGGGAATATCAGCCTCTTTCTCTCTTTCACTTCCTTACCGTCAACTCTGGACCATCAGGTTCCGGTCCACTAAAGGACCCCAACAGTCACCTCTTACAGATGGCAGATACAGGAAAAAAGGGCTGTCTGGCCTACATGAGGTTTGCTGCAGGAGAAATATTCTTTGTTGTCTAGAGCCGCTAAGATTCTCAGATTTACTTATAACTGCAGCGCAACTAGCTTTACTGGTTAATATTGTTACCAAACCAAACTTGGGTCCACTTGTCCAACTCACAGTAAAATCAATCTACTGACATTAAGTGATGGTGAAGGAAAAAACAGCATTTATTGCAAGGTGCCCAGCATGGGACCAAGCAAGGAGAATGGGCAACTCATGCTCAAAAGACCTGAACTCACTGAAGGCTTTCAAGGAAAGATTTTTTAAAGACTGAATGAAGGAGAAGGTCTCCAGGTGCATGATCAGCTTGTGCACACCCTTCTAATGGGTTGATGATGAGGTAACTGGGTAGTATTTCAGCAGTGAAAATCATCAACCTCTGGTTCTAACTAGTCTGGGATTTACCTGTTGGTGGTCAGCCTGCAGTTAACTTCTTTCACCTGACAAAGGTTTTAGCACCTGCAAATAGCACACGGATATGGTTTGGAATATTATCTATGTCCCTTGAGGAAGACTTAAAGGTTGTTGACTTTGTTTTGTAGTTAAACTATAATATTATCTTGTCATGCTTGACTATTTTCCTTTGTTTCTGCATTTCCTCACTTCTCCAATTAAGTTTGCCCTTGGGAATTCAGAGAAGGACTAAGAGGGGAAAGCTTTTCTACAGACAAAAGCAGAGAACACTGGGTTTTTTCCCAGAAAGGTCTTGCAGGGTCCTGCTCTTGCCATATTATAGAACCCAGTAACCAGTATTCTTTCCCTTCTTCTGAATTCAGAACCAAATGAGATACAGATATAGAGGATAAGATGTGTGGATCAAATTGTCAATTTAATTTCTGATAAACTTCCTAGAGAGTTTTCCTTAAGTGTGTAATCCAAGTAATCTTGCTGGCACTGAAAATTGAAGTGGCCTTACTCACTCTTATAAACTGCTTTTGTTCAAGCCCCAGAATCTATATGTTGAAGCCCTAACTTCCTGTGTGGCTATATTTAAAAAGGAAGCCTCTAAGAAAGTATTGATAAGTGAGGTTAAATAATGTCCTGAGTGTGGGAACTTTTAAGAAGAGACACCAGAGAACTCTCACCTTCTCTCTCTCCCTCTCTCTCTTTCCCTTTCTCTCTCTTTCTCCTATCTCCCACCCCCCGCTCACCACATGCACTGAGGAAAGGACACATGAGGACATATCAAAAAGATGGCTGTCCATAAGCAAGCCAAAAGGAGAACCTTCACCAGACTTCTCAAGAATTGTGAAAATATGTCTGTGGTTTTATGTAACCCAGGTTGTGTGTTTTGCTATGCAGCCTAGACAGACTAATACACTCATCTAGTCCAGGCAATTCTGGAAAATCTACAAGCCTGAGGGTCTGTTTCTGATCAAGTCAGGGGATGGAGGAGAGACCAGAGCTGACAATTCTGAGAGCAGCTTGGCTCCAGAGACAAAGAGCAGGAAGAAGCTGTTGAGACATATCTCAAACCCAGTTTCTGTCCTGGAGTCACCAATGAACTAATTCACTCTATTGTCATGGGAAAGATTAGGTATAAGAAAAAAGAAAATATTTAGGGGAAATAAGATGGTATCAGCTCTACCCCCTGACATGACAATGTCCATCCACTCATTCAAACAGAAACCTAGAAACCTGCATTTTTTGAAAATGTATCTCTCCTTTACTCCTCACAGTCACCATGGCATTTGGCTCCATATTCTACAAAATATGCCTCTTCCTCTCTAACCTCTCACTATCATTTAGCTCTGCTTTCATCACATGTGACCCAGGTCAAGGCCACCACCCCTTATCTATACAATGCAATCCAAACCCTCTCTCTACCTTTTCAGCACTATGGTTATCATTGCTACAAAAAAAAAGCAAACTTCATCATGTCAAGCTCATGCTATTAATAGCGCATTTAATTTCATAAAAAATAATCCAAGCTCCTATATATGTCAGTTTTATACACAAAGGTTCATACATTAATGTATCATTACCCAACAAAAAGGGTTGAGGAGGTGAAAGAAGTGAGATGTGCAAGAAGGGAAACCAACAGACTATATCAGGGAATGTTTATGAACATATATCCAAGAGTCTGAAATCTGTATGAAGTGCAACAGGGAAAGAAGGAGGTGGTTATATAAGCTCTCTAGACACACATGATCCCCACAAAATAATCTGATATGGATGGGACATCCTGATTAAAGTCCAACCTGGGACTTCCCTGGTGGTCCAGTGGTTAAGAACCCACCTTGCAATGCAGGAGACATGTGTTCAATCCATGATCAGGGAACTAAGATCCCACATCTTGCAGAGCAACTAAGCCCACACACCACAACTAGAGAGGCATGCACAGCAACAAAATATCTCACATGCTGCAGTGAAGACCCACACGCCACAATAAGAGCCGAGGTAGCCACATAAGTAAATAAATATTAAAAGAAACCATCCTGCCTGAGGGTCCTTGCCCATCGTGGCGGATCCAGTGCTCTTCCTCTGTCACCAGCCTTCCCAGGCTCCCTCTTCTTGCCCCACGGGTGCCTAGCCTCTAGTGTCCTCACGCTCACCTTTGCCTGGGCTCTTACCTGGCCCTCCACCAAGCTCACATCAGTGGGTTGTTTAACCACTAGAGATCACTGTCCTCAGCACTCCACTGCTGTGTGCCCACCCCACAGTGTCACACTCTATGCCATCATCCCCTCTGTGCCAGCAGAAACCTCACCCTCTGACCACTTCCCTGCTCAAGAAACCACACTGCCTCCCATAACACATGCCTTTTACTGGTCTTTCATTTCCCCATCAGCACTTCTTTCAAGTGATTCTCTCCCCTTCCTGGCTCCCAGCAGCAGTCTCTGCTTCTGTTCTGGGTCCTCCTGCCTCTCACATCTACAGCAGTGGGAAGGGTACCACCCTGAGATCCAGCATAAACTTCTTACTAGCATACACGGATTATTGCCCAGGGTCTCAATTTCTCCCACTGTAAAATGACTGCACTAAAAGAATTTGACATTCTCCAATTCTGCTTCAACTCTAACATTTTTGGACTTGGTTTGTATTTACATTTACTTTTACTTACATAGTCTTTTCTTTCTCTACCTCCTGGACCTCTTTTCTATGGTTCCATGATATTCTCTATTTACCTTTAAGCTGAGTCGCCTGGGTCTCCTCTCTTTTATCACCACTCTTCCCTATCCATTCATTCTAAGTGCTGCCCACCACCTTGGCTATATTTTGAAACCTAAAGCATTGCCTTCTCACTGGACCTTAAGTTTTCCTTCTGTAAATATATTAACAACAGGTAAAATGCTTTTTTTGTAAAACAAATCCAAGAAATGAACAAGAAAACACTACCACAACACAGAGGTATATCAGGTAAGCTATAGCTTTGTAAATTGTTAATACATGCATATGCTGACTTCACAAGGTGTATAAAATCTTTAAGAAGGAACTCAAATAAGACATTGAAAATAAGAGTGGAAATGGAAGCTGACATTTAGGCTTCCTAGGTCATTTTCATGAGTTGGTTCCCAAGACTTATGTCTATAATAGCCACATGAGTGAGGAGGCAATGTCTTGAGATCACCCCCCTGCCAAAAGGCAAGTTGTCATGGGACTTTTGGGGGCTTCCCAGGTAGGGCTAGTACTAAAGAACTAAAGTACTAAAGAAACATAAGAGAAGTGCTTTTGATCCCTGGGTTTGGAAGATCCCCTGGAGGAGGGCATGGCAACCCAATCCAGTATTCTTCCTTAGAGAATCCCACGGACAGAGGAACCTCAAGGGCTACAGTCTGTAAGGTCACAAAAAGTTGGACACAAATGAAGTAGCGTAGCATGCACGCATGCATGGGACTTTTTACTACACCCTCAGTGAAACTGGATTAGGAAAAAAGAAAATCCACCCATAGGAACAGGGAAATAATAAGAAAACTTATGCCTGCCTTGTGCTCTGCCTAGAAAATTTTTAAATTATTCTTATGAAAGTTCTTAATCACAGGTTTGCTAACATGAGTTTGGCATTGAAAATATCTATTTAATTTTTAATGCCCAATCTAAGAATTTAATATCTTCCGCACCCGGAGATCAAACCCATGTCTCTGTGTCTCCTACATTGGCAGGCAGGTGCTTTACCACTAGTGCCACCTGGGAAGCCCATATGCCACTATACACTCGCCCAAATCCACAGAATGCACAGGTGACACTAGAGGTAAGGAACCTGCCTGCCAATACGGGAGATGTAAGAGATGTAGGTTCGACCTCTGGTTTGGGAGGATGCCCTGGAGGAGGGCATGGCAACCCACTCCAGTTTTCTTGCCTGGAGAATCTCGTGGACAGAGGAGCCTGGTGGGCTACAGCTTATGGGTGTGCAAAGAGGTGGACATGATTGAAGTGACTGAGCATGCACAGAATGCACAAAACCTTTTCTAAACAACCAATTAAGAAAGAAAATCTATTCTGATCAGCTGATGCTAGGCAACAGACTGAATTACCTTGCCATGCTCTCTAAGTAAGATGATAATTTTTAAATTTTCTTATTTCTTTGGATGATATATTACTTCTGGTATTTTTTCAGCTTTTTTAAAAAACTGAAGTACAGTTTACATAAAACTGTGTATAAATCACAGGCATATGATATAGTGATTCAGAACTTTTATATGTTATACTCCATTTGTAGTTATTATAAGATATTGGCTATACTCTGTGTAGTACAATATATCCTTGTTTGTCAGCCTTTTAAAATAAAAAGTTACTGTCCTTTCTGTTGTGTCTTTTAAATATTGAGTAACTAATAGCTAATTCTTTTAAAGGTTTCAGACTGTTCACTCAGAAAAAGTAAACACAGAACTGAATTCTAGGGATCCATGACCAACACAGTCTTCTTTTTTTCTAATATATATTGTCCTTTCTTTATGCAATTTCAATATATAAAGGTTTCAGTTACCATGGTTTATTTAAATAATGCCAAATCCCCAACAACATGGCTCAAATTTCAGTTGCCACAATATATTAAATACTAGTAATTGAATAAAGCACAACTTTACTAGTAGCTCTTCATTCTATGGAAGACAGTGGAAACAATAAATGTGCAATCAGTAACCAATGACATCAATGATCAATCACAACACTTCTTTCAAAGCTTGTCAGTGACTATTAATTCCATGCACAGATAGCAAATTGTGTACAGCTGGTGCTTGAATAATGTGATTTGAGCTACATGAATCCACTTAGAGGTGACTCTTTTTTTTTTCACTTAATACAGTCTACAGTACTACATGATCAGAGGTCAGTTGAATCTGCATGTGTAGAACTGTGGTTTGGGAGGGCCAACTGGGAAGTTATACATGGATTTTCAACTGCAGAAAGAGTTGGCCCCCTAAATCCAGATTGTTTCAGAGTCAGTTGTACCTACATTATTTCCTTGTATTCCAATAATAAATCCATGTGACATTCATATGGACAAAAATAGAAAAAAGAAATCAGCCAACATAGATGAAAATGAAAATGCTAGAAGTGAGATTTGAATTGAATCTAAATGAAGCCATAGGAGATATAGCAGACCTGGGGAATGTTGATACCACCATTGGATGAGAAATTATAGATATGAGCCTAAAGGAACTTAGTGAAGGCAAACTTATGAACATCAATGAGGAAAATAACAGTGTCAAAAGGACGAAGGTGTCCCAGATTAAGTGATGCCTACAGAAAATTTCACATTTGAGGAACCCTCAATGTATCAAAAAGTCAGTGTTAATTGGAAACTGATCCATTCTTAGAAAGAATTATGAAAGTTCACCAAGGCCTAGAAAAGATATTCCATATCTATAAGTGATATGATGAGAGTAAGGCAAGCATGGCTAAAATCGCTCTAAATAAATATTTACAAGAAAATAAAACATTTAAATTCTGAACATTTCTATCATTTTCAGTGTTGCTGTTGTTGTTCACTCATTCAGTCACATCCAAGTCTTTGAAACCCCATGGACTGCAGCATGTCAGGCTTTCCTGTCCTTCACTATATCCCAGTTTGCTCAGACTCATGCTCATTGAGTTGGTGATGCCATCCAACCATCTCATCCTCTGCTGCCTTCCTCTCCTTTTCCCTTCAATCTTTACGAGCATCAGGGTCTTTTTCACCTGAGTTGGCTCTTATCACATGGCCAAAGTACTGGAGCTTCAGCTTTGGCATCAGTACTTCCAATGAATATTCAGGGTTGATTTCCTTTAGGATTGACTTTTGACTTCAAATCAAAAAGGATTTCCTTTTGATCTCCCTGTTGTCCACAGGACTCTCAAGAGTCTCCTCCAGCACCACAGTCTCTTTTCATTGTTTTCACTATTTTTCTCGGTTTCAGTGTTTTCAGTGACAATGTGCTAAAGTAATACTAGTGTTACTATTTTTTTCAACTTCTCTATACAGTTGACCCTTGAACACCATGGTTTTAAACTATGTGAGTCTGCTTTTACATGAATTCTTATCAATAAATATGTACTACAGCACTACACACTCCACAGATACAGAGGGCCAGCCTCTGCACAGTTTACACAGATTTCATGAGCTCAACCCCCACACTGTTCAAGGATCAACTGTGTATCTATAACCAACAATAGGAAAATTTTGAATGCTTTGACAAAAAATTTTAAAGATGATAGAATGATCCTAATTTTCCCATTGATAATTTAAGTCTTTTTGCTTGGTTTCACCTTGCCATGATCAGTTTTTAGAGTCCCACACTATCATGCAAAGAAAAAACTGATTTTACATTGTAAGATTTAGACTCAATATTTTATAATTATATTATAAAATATATAATTTTATATAAATTATATATTTTGTATATAATTTTTATATATTACATATAAATTTTATATTTTAAAATACATTATAATTTATGTTATAATTTATTAATATTCATAATATCTTCTTTTGGACATATCATTTTATTTTTTCTTTAAAGAATGCCTTAATCCCCTGAAGTTTGGGAGGAATTAAGTGCATTGGATTAGGAATATAATATCATTCTCTTTATGGTATCAATTTACTGAATATAAAGCCAAACAACTACTAAATCCATCAATTTAAAGGATATTTTTAGAAGTATACATTTTGCCTGTTTTCTAAAAACCCATAATTTTATCAATATCTTCAAAATTTCCAAAGTATTGAAGATGACCACAAATTGCATTCTTAATCCTATGATGACATTAGCACCTCATCTTGTACTTAACAATTATTTTCATTTTATATTTATTTATATTTTCAATACATTCAAGTGCCATTTTAGAAACTGAAAAGTGATAGTACCATTCTTGTATGATATTTTTAAAACTATTTAAAAATAAGCTTTACTTTATCTTTTGCTATCAAAATTTTAAAATTATTGTGCACAGGTCAAAGTATATAGAATGCCATCAAAAGTTTTTTAAGTATTTTAAGATGCTTGTCAATTATATTTTCCACACAGGGTGGTACTATCATATACCTGATGTTTCAAATCATTTTTGTCTGTATTCAGCTTTTGTAGCTATGTATGATTTATATAATTCCTTCTCAATCATCTCATGTGCTAAGCTAGCTATTCAACACACACACACACACACAAATGTTTTATGTATTTATAAATACATAAATCTAATAATTATGTTTTACCTGGCTCATATCTGAGATGATATCATTAAATCTTAGTGGAAAATATTTAGCATTTCTTATCTTATTTAAAATTGCTTGATTCGGTCTTCCCTGGTGATCCAGTGGTTAAGACTCTGTGCTCCCAATACAAGGGGCCTGGGTTCAATCCCTGGTCAGAGAACTAGGTCCCACATGCCATAACTAAGATTTGGTACAGCCAAATAAATAAATATTTTAAAAATTTAAAAATTGCTTGATCTATAACATCTACCATAATTTTAATTAATGGTTTCCTATTTCATCCCCTAAATAATGTGCTACTATATTATTTGTTGTAAATGTCAGTCTTCTGCATAAATGTTCTATCATACTGATGTTGGCATAATTTACATAATATCTGCCAAATGAAGAGAATGCTAGTACATTTTATTGGATGGTGCTCTGAATGCTTGATTTTGTCCTATCAAGCATTCAATCGTGCATATGATGTATTCATTTATAGCATGTCGATATTTTCAAAATAGTCATAGTCCCACAGCACTTATAGTTTCATAATTGATCATATTTCATTTTGAATATTTATTATGTATTTAAACATTGTTAAGGAGTTTTAGCTTCCTTTTGCTATTAACATGATAACTCTGCTGATCATCTACTCATTTCCTTTATTAGATAATTTTTTCATCATAAAAAGATTTTCAGTATAAATTTTAAAATAATAATAAAGCAATATATATAGGATTTTAGAAAACAGAATCTAGTTATTTTTTACCAATTGAAAAAATTTGTGTCAATTGATGTTTCAGAACTTCCTATCATATATATATATACACATACTGACTATACTCACTGTAGTCACTATACTGAGTGGTGAACACCACTAAGCCTTAAAAAGGAATGAAATAATGCCATCTGCAGCAACATGGAAGGAACTAGAGATTGCCATACTAAGTAAAGTAAGTCATAAAAAAAGAAAATCAAGCAAAGCAGAAACAGAATCATGGACATAGAGAACAAACTGTAGCTGCCAAGGTGGAGAGATGGAGTGGGAGGTTGGAGTTAGCAGATGTAAGCTTTTATTTAGAGAGCGCTCCATTCTGTATATAAAATGAGGTCCTACAATATAGCCCAGAGACCTATATTCAATATCTTATAATAAATATTTTTAATATTGTGTATATATGTATAACTGAATCACTTTTTGTACAATAATTAACACAACATTGTAAATCAACTATACTTCAATTTTAAAAAGGAGGAAGAATTTATTTTATTTTTTAAAAAGCATCCTATCTGTTCTTAATCTTTTTACTGAGCATTCAAAAATGTACCCAATCATACAGTTCATTGATATATCACAAATAGAACACATCTATATTATGCAATTCAGATCAACAAGTAGAATATCACTAGTACCTAGGAAGACTCCATATGTCACTTCTTACTGCATCTCTCATTCCTAAACATAACCACTATTTTGACTTTAACATCATAATTAGTTTTTCTATCCCACTGTAGCATTTTCTGCCTAAAGAATATGCTTCAACATTTCCTTTTCTGATAACAAATTGCTTCAGTTTGCTCTTGTCTAAAAATAAGAACAGTATTTACCTTCGGTTTGATGGATAGTCTCATTGACTACAGAATTCTAGATTTTCAATTTCATTGTCTTAGAACTCTGAAAACAGTATTGCATGCAATTCTGGCCTCCATTGTTTTCTTTGAGAAGTCAGATGCTAGTTTAGTGATAGAAAACCATTCTCTAGTCTCTGGCTATTTTTAAAATATTTTCTTTGCTTTTGGTTTTCAGTAATGGCACCCCACTCCAGTACTCTTGCTTGGAAAATCCCATGGGCAGAGGAGCCTGGTAGGCTGCAGTCCATGGGATCACTGGGAGTCGGACACGGCTGAGAGACTTCACTTTCACTTTTCACTTTCATGCATTGGAGAAGGAAATGACAACCCACTCCAGTGTTCTTGCCTGGGGAATCCCAGAGATGGGGAGCCTAGTGGGCTGCTGTCTAAGGGGTCGCACAGAGTTGGACACAACTGAAGCGACTTAGCAGCAGCAGCAGTTTTACTGTGATGTACGTGGTATAATTATACACAGGAGGTGATGAATAGATTCACAGATTAGATCTGGTAGACAAGTGCCTAAAGAAGTTTGGATGGAACTTTGTAACACTGTACAGAGGCAGAGACTGAAACCATCCCAAAGAAAAAGAACTGCAAAAAGGCAAAGTGGTTGTCTGAGGAGGCTTTACAAATATCTGAGGAAAGAAGAGAAGTGAAAGGCAAGGGATACAGGGAAAGACATACTCAACTGAATGCAGAGTTCCAGAGAATAGCAAGCAGAGAGAGATAAGAAGGCCTTCTTAAATGAACAATGCAAAAATTAGAAAAACAATAGAATGAGAAAGATTAGAGATCTCTTCAAGAAAATTGGAGGTAACAAGGGAACATTTCATGCAAGGATCAGCATGATAAAGTACAGAAATGATAAGGATCTAATAGAAGCAGAAGACATTAAGAAACCGTGAGAAGAATACACAGAAAAACTATACAAAAAAGACCTTGACGATCCAGATAACCATGATGGTGTGATCACTCATCTACAGCCAGACATCCTGGAATGTGAAGTCAAGTGGGCCTTAGGAAGAATCACTATGAACAAAGCTAGTGGAGGTGATGGAATTCCAGCAGAGTTATTTAAAATCCTAAAAGATGATGCTGTGAAAGTGCTGCACTCAATATGGCAGCAAATTTGGAAAACTCAGCAGTATCTACATGACTGGAAAATGTCAGTTTTCATTCCAGTCCCAAAGAAAGGCAATGCCAAAGAAAGCTGTATGCAGATCAAGAAGAAACAGTTAGAACTTGATATGGAACAATGGACTGGTCCAAAATTGGGAAAGGAGAGTGAAAAGGCTGTATATTGTCACCCTGTCACCCTGTATATTGTTAACGTCTATGCAGAGAACATCATGCAAAATGCCAGGCTGGATGAATCACAAGTTGGAATCAAAGATTTCCAGGTGAAATGTCAACAACCTCAGATATGTAGATGATACCACTCTAATGGCAGAAAATGAAGAGGAACTAAGGAGTCTCTAGATGAAAGGGAAAGAGGAGAGTGAGAAAGCTGGCTTAAAATTCAGCTTTCAAAATACTAAAATCATGGCATCTGGACCTATCTCTTCATGGCAAATAGAAGGGAGAAAAGTGGAAGCAGTGACAGATTTTATTTCCTTGGACTCCAGATCACTGCAGACAGTGAGTACAGCCATGAAACTAAAAAACACTTGCTCCTTGAAAGGAAAACTATAACAAATCTGGACAGTGTGTTGGAAAGAAGAGACATTACTCTGCCAACAAAGGTCCATATGGTCAGTCCATATGATTTTTCCAGTAGTCATGTACAGATGTGAGAGTTGGACCATAAAGAAGACTGAGTGCTGAAGAATTGATGCTTTCAAATTGTGGTGCTGGAGAAGACTTGTGAGAGTTCCTTGGACTGCAAGGAGGTCAAAAACTGTTAATCCTAAAGAGAATCAGCCTTGAGTATTCATTGGAAGGACTGATGCTGAAGTTGAAGCTCTAACACCTTGGCTACCTGATGAGAAGAGTCAACTCATTGGTAAAGACCCGAAGGCCATTAAAGGTTGAGTGCAGGAGTAGACGGGGGTGACACAGAATAAGATGGTTGGATAGCATCATTGACTCAACACGAACTCCAGGGGCTAGTGGAGGAAAGAGGAGCCTAAACTACTACAGTCCATGGGGTCGCAAACAGTTGGATATGACTTGCTGACTGAACAACAACACTTGTTATGACATTTTTGTTGTTGTTGTTCATTTTCTCCTTCTTCATTGGAATTCTTGATCCCATTTTTCTATTTTGGGGACTTCTCAACCATTATTTCATCTCTACCGTTTTCTCCATCTCTTCAGTCACTTTGTGACCAGCTATGCATATTTCGACTTTTATATGGTATTTCCTCAGCTGCATACTTTGTCTTTTCTGTATTTTCTACCCTTTGTTCCTTCAAAATTCATTCTAGACATATTCTTCTAATCTATCTTCCAGTTCAGTAATTCCATCTTTAGTGAGGTCTTATCTGGTATTATATTCATCCATTTTTTAGCTACTATCATTTCATTTTTCTGTTACAGAATTTTCATTTGCTTCTCTCTATATAACTTCCAATTAGCGGCCAAAACTCTCAATCTTGTTTTTACCTTCTTGAGTGTGTTAATCCTACTCATTTTAAAGTCTGGGCATGATTACTTCATTATCTAGGTTGCTAGCAAACCTGTATCTGTTGTCTGTATTGTTCTAAAGAAAAATTATTCATTTTGCTGTGTCTCTATATTTCTCAGTATTTGGGTTTTGTTTCTGTTTTATTTTTTTAATATATATTTATTTATTTAAATTGGAGGTTAATTACTTTACAATATTCTATTGGTTTTGCCATACATCAACATGAAACCACCACAGGTATACACGTGTTCCCCATCCTGAACACCCCTACCTCCTCCCTCCCCGTACCATCCCTCTGGGTCGTCTAAGTGCACCAGCCCCAAGCATCCAGTATAATGCATCAAACCTGGACTGGCGGTTCATTTCATATATGTTTTTGTTTTAAATTTTGTTTTTTTTTCTTTTTTTCTTTTTTTTTAAATTGAAGAATATGAAGGATAGCATGCTTAATCCATTAGCCTCTACATTAAATTTGGACTTTTATCACTTACTTTTCAATAGATTGGTGCCTTTAACCATTTTCCTGCTTTTTGTGCTATTCTTATCATATACTAATCTTTTGCAAATGTTGGAAACTGTAAAACATACAATTATTAATCTTACTTTGGTATTCAGTATTTTTTAATATGCATCCACAAATTTATTATTGCCAAGGTTCTTTGTTTTTCTGTGTTTTCTTGCTTTCACTTCTGATGCTTTCTTTCACTCTCAGGGACTTTAGTATTTCCTGTATTGTCTACTGGCATTCATACTTTGTTTGAAAATATCTTTATTTTAACTTCATTTTTAAACAATACTTTTGTTTGGATAAATTCTGGATTGGCAGTATTGTTTTCTCCATACCAACAGATGTTTCACTTGGTTTGGCTTCCACAGTTACTGTTTAAGTCAGCTGTAATTTCACTAGTTTCCTTTACATAAAGGTACTTCATGCATACTAGTCAAGTAGACTCTATCTTGCATATCTCTTACGTACTGCTCTGTTCACTTTTTTACTCTGTATGTTAGTTTGGATATTTTACTACTCTAGTTCACTAAGCTAGTCTTCTGAGTG
This sequence comes from Capra hircus, assembly GCF_001704415.2. NCBI lineage: Eukaryota > Metazoa > Chordata > Mammalia > Artiodactyla > Bovidae > Capra > Capra hircus. The sequence continues at coordinate 108,128,558 of NC_030810.1, read as the reverse complement.
TTCAATTTCATGGCAAGGCCATCAATGACCTCTTAAATAGTGTATTTTTTCAATTCTACAACAAAATTGGCAACACTACATACAGCCCGTGGGCCATATACAACCCATGACCTATTTTTTTTATAATTTTTATTTTTACTTTATTTTGCTTTACAATACTGTATTGGTTTTGCCATACATTGACATGAATCCGCCATGGGTGTACATGAGTCTACAATCCTGAACCACCCCTCCCACATCCCACCCCATATCATCTCTCTGGATCTTCCCCGTGAACCAGCCCCAAGCATCCTGTATCCTGTACCCAACATAGACTGGCGATTTGTTTCTTACCTGATAGTCTACATGTTTCAATGCCATTCTCCCAAATCATCCCACCCTCTCCCTCTCCCACAGAGTCTAAAAGTCCATTCTATACATGTGTCTCTTTTGCTGTCTCGCATAGAGGGTTATCATTACCATCTTTCTAAATTCCATATATATGTGTTAGTGTATTATATTGGTGTTTTTCTTTCTGGAATACCTCACTCTGTATAGTAGGCTCCAGTTTCATCCACCTCATTAGAACTCATTCAAATGCATTCTTTTTAATGGCTGAGTAATACTCCATCGTGTATATGTACCACAGCTATCTTATCCATTCATCTGCTGATGGACATCTAAGTTGTTTCCATGTCCTGGCTATTATAAACAGTGCTGCGATGAACATTGGGGTACACGTGTCTCTTTCAATTCTGGTTTCCTCCGTGTGTATGCCCAGCCGTGGGATTGCTGGGTCATAAGGCAGTTCTATTTGCAATTTTTTAAGGAATCTCCACACTGTTCTTCATAGTGGCTGTACTAGTTTGCATTCCCACCAACAGTGTTAGATGGTTCCCTTTTCTCCACACCCTCTCCAGCATTTATTGCTTTTAGTCTTTTGGATATCAGCCATTCTGACTGGTGTTAAATGGTACTTCATTGTGATTTTGATTTGCATTTCTCTGATAATGAGTGATGTTTAGCATCTTTTCATGTGTTTGTTAGCCATCTGTATGTCTTCTTTGGAGAAATGTCTATTTAGTTCTTTGGCTCATTTTTTGATTGGGTCGTTCATTTTTCTGGAATTGAGCTGCATAAGTTGCTTGTATATTTTTGAGATTAGCTGTTTGTCAGTTGCTTCATTGGCTACTATTTTCTCCCATTCCAAAGGCTGTCTTTTCACCTTGCTTATAGTTTCCTTTGTTGTGCAGAAGCTCTTAAGTTTAATTAGATCTCATTTGTTTATTTTTGCTTTTATTTCCAGTATTCTGGGAGGTGGATCATAGAGGATCCTGCTGTGATTTATGTCAGAGAGTGTTTTGCCTATGTTCTCCTCTAGGAGTTTTATAGTTTCTGGTCTTACGCTTAGATCTTTAATCCATTTTGAGTTTATTTTTGTGTATGGTGTTAGAAAGTGTTCTAGTTTCATTCTTTTACAAGTGGTTGACCAGTTTTCCCAGCACCACTTGTTAAAGAGATTGTCTTTAATCCATTGTATATTCTTACCGCCTTTGTCAAAGATAAGGTGTCTATAGGTGTGTGGATTTATCTCTGGGCTTTCTATTTTGTTCCATTGATCTATATGTCTGTCTTTGTGCCAGTACCATACTGTCTTGATGACTGTGGCTTTGTAGTAGAGCCTGAAGTCAGGCAGGTTGCTTCCTCCAGTTCCATTCTTCTTTCTCAAGAATGCTTTGGCTATTCGAGGTTTTTGTATTTCCATTCAAATTGTGAAATTATTTGTTCTAGCTCTGTGAAAAATACCGCTGGTAGCTTGATAGAGCTTGCATTGAATCTGAAGATTGCTTTGGGTACTATACTCATTTTCACTATATTGACTCTTCTGATCCATGAACATGGTGTATTTCTCCATCTATTAGTGTTCTCTTTGATTTTTTTCATCAGTGTTTTATAATTTTCTATATATAGATCTTTAGTTTCTTTAGCTAGGTGTATTCCTAAGTATTTTATTTCTTAAAATAGCCCATACCTAAGAATATCTGGTTTCTTTGACAGATTCTTTGCCTCAGCCATTCATCCAGAGGCAACCTAATTGAAGGCCATTGTTCATAGAATCTCATACACATTTTCTTAAGATTTGCTTTGTGGCCTGTGTTTTCAACACTGACTTTTTGAGGTCTGTGTGTTTATTTAAGGCTTAGCATGTAAATCTCTACTTCCATAGAAATGCACCTTGCTCTAGCAGATGCAGTGGAGCCACCAGTGTACCCCCTTCAAGATAAGCAGGCATGATTTCTCAGTCTCAGGGAGTGTTGGCTGCTGACAGCTCACAGACATGCTCCTCTCCAGGAACTGCCTTCACTGGAAAAGGTGGTTTGGCCAAGGGAACATCCCTTCCCTGTAAAAAAGCACATGTCAAATATGTGAGTAAAAAGTACGTCACATTACCTAGCTTTAGGAAGTCTCTGAAGGGTCCTCCTAGCTCCAGAAGTCTCTGTGAGTTTGATTAGATCCTCTACTGAATCTGCAGCACAGTTCAGCCTCACCCTCTCCTCAGTTCTGCTGTTGCTGAGAGCACCCCCAGCAAGCCTCCTGCATGCACCTGAGTGTGTTTCCTTCGAAACTGACCTAGGACACTCATCTGTATGAAAAATAGCCACTTGGACAAAACCATCCTAAGTAGCAGCAACCTAGCACAGTAAGCCTCAAGTGGACACTAGAAGCAAAGTCCTTCTAGAGCCTGTCCAGGCCACAACAATGAAAAGGCTACACAGCATACAAAAATCTCTATGCTGGGAATGGATAAAGAAAAGGTGAAAGTGAAGTCGTTCAGTCGTGTCTGACTCTTTACGACTCCATGGACTATAGCCTACCAGGCTCCTCTGTCCGTGGGATTTTCCAGGCAATAGTATTGGAATTGATTGCCATTTCCTTCTCCAGGGGATCTTCCCAACCCAGGGATCGAACCTGGATCTCCCACATTGCAGACAGCTGCTTTACCATCTGAGCCACCAGCGAAGTCTTGTAGCCCATAAGTAGAGTGGAATACTGCTCAACCATTAAAAAAAAAAAAGAGCAAAATAATGTAATTTGTAGCAACAGGGATGGACCCGAGACTGTCATACTGAGTGAAATGTAGACAGAGACAGCATACAATGTTGCTTGTATATGAAATCTAAAAAAATGGTAAAAATGAACATATTTACAAGATGCAAATAGAGTCACAGATGTAGAAAACAAACTTATTGTCACCAAGTGAAAGGGGAAGGAATAATCTGGGAGCCTGGGATTGACATATACATATTGCTAAGAATACACAGAAGAACTGTACAAAAAAGATCTTCATGACCAAGATAATCATGATGGTGTGATCACTCACTTAGAGCCAGACATCCTGGAGTGTGAAGTCAAGTGGGCTTTAGAAAGCATCACTACACACAAAGCTGTTGGAGGGGATGGAATTCCAGTTGAGCTATTTCAAATCCTGAAAGATGATTTTGTGAAAGTGTTGCACTCAATATGCCAGCAAATTTGGAAAACTCAGCAGTGGCCACAGGGCTGGAAAAGGTCAGTTTTCATTCCACTCCCAAAGAAAGGCAATGCCAAAGAATGCTCAAACTACCACACAAATGCACTCATCTCACACACTAGTAAAGTAATGCTCTAAATTCTCCAAGCCAGGTTTCAGCAATACGTGAACCGTGAACTTCCAGATGTTCAAGCTGGTTTTAGAAAAGGCAGAGGAACCAGAGATAAAATTGCCAATATCGTCTGGATCATGGAAGAAGCAAGAGAATTCCAAAAAACATCTTTTTCTGCTTTATTGACTTTGCCAAAGCCTTTGACTGTGTGGATCACAATAAACTGTGGAAAATTCTGAGAGATGGGAATACCAGACCACCTGATCTGCCTCTTGAGAAACCTGTATGCTGGTCAGGAAACAACAGTTAGAACTGGACATGGAACAACAGAGTGGTTCCAAATAAGAAAAGGAGTATGTCAAGGCTGTATATTGTCACCCTGCTTATTTAACTTATATGCAGAGTATATCATGAGAAACGCTGAACTGGAAGAAACACAAGCTGGAATTAAGATAGCCAGAAGAAATCTCAATTACCTCAGATATGCAGATGACACCACCCTTATGAGAGAAAGTGAAGAGGAACTAAAAAGCCTCTTGATGAAAGTGAAAGAGTAGAGCAAAAAATTTGGCTTAAAGCTCAACATTCAGAAAACAAAAATCATGGGATCTGGGTCCATCACTTCATGGGAAATAAATGGGGAAACAGTGGGAACAGTGTCAAACTTTATTTTGGGGGGGGCTCCAAAATCACTGCAGATAGTGACTGCAGCCATGAAATTAAAAGACGCTTACTCTTTGGAAGGAAAGTTATGACCAACCTAGATAGCATATTCAAAAGCAGAGACATTACTTTGCCAACAAAGTCCGTCTAGTCAAGGCTATGGTTTTTCTAGTGGTCACGTATGGATGTGAGAGTTGGACTGTGAAGAAAGCTGAGAGTCGAAGAATTGATGCTTTTGAAGGAGGGAATGATGCTAAAGCTGAAACTCCACTATTTTGGCCACCTACGCGAAGAGTTGACTCATTGGAAAAGACTCTGATGCTGAGAGGGATTTGGGGCAGGCGGAGAAGGACACGACAGGGGATGAAATGGCTGGATGGCATCGCCAACTCGATGGACGTGAGTTTGAGTGAACTCAGTGAGTTGGACAGGGAGGCCTGGCGTGCTGCAATACATGGGGTGCAAAGAGTCAGACACGACTGAGCAACTGAACTGAACTGACATATAAAATAGATAATTTGAATCTACTAAATAGCACAGGAATATACTCAATACTCTATAATGACCTATATGGGAAAAGAATCTAAAAGAGTTGACTATATGTATACATAGAACTGACTCATCTTGTGATACACCTGAAACTAACACAACATTGTAATCAACTATACTACAATAAGTTTTTTAATTAAAAATTTCTTCAAGACTCCACATTAAGCCACATGAGCCACTGCATACTAGCAAGATCAAAACCTCATGTTGTCATTCCCTAATTTCTAAATCTAAATGTTTCTCATACATTAATTTGTTCTCCATTTCTGTAGTGATTTTTTCCTCCAGGCTTATCTTCTAACAAAGGCCTGAGTAACCTTCATTAATTCTCTTCTGAATTAAACTTATTATCCTAAACAGTGGACATCCATTAACCGTCCATTTTATTTAAATTAGAGAAATTGTGTGCTTAAATGTTATTCCAACTTTGTTTATAAGTTACAGACTTTTCTTGTTTTTAGGTTGCAGCTCTTCTCTGAGTTCAACACAGAGAAAGTTCCTTTTTCTATTTTGGACTTATCTCAGTGAGATGAATTATGAAATATTTCCCTCTACCACTTTCCCAGAAGTTCATGCTGATATCTAACATGTTTCTTTTCATATATATTTTGGAATGACTAGTTGCATTTTCACCTTTGCCTTGGAAAATATATAGAAAAAATAAAATGAGATACAGGTAACATAGATGTTATTGTGAAAAATTTAATTTACCTTTAGCAAAAATTTTTTTAATCATGGTTATCAACCTTTTTTTTTTTTTTTTAGGCAGACAAAGTCTTGTTTTATTGAATGAATGATCTACATAATTGTTAAGGCCAGTGTGTACAGACAAGAAGGGTAGAACCTATTTCTTGGTCTCTTCCTCCTTGGACAGAACATTGATGATTTCCTCCTTCTTGACCTGGAGCACCTCTTCAAAGACCTTTCTGCTTCTCTAGCTGTAGATCTGAAAGGCCTAAGCCTGGTGGGCCTGAAGCTTCTTACAAGCATTGTCCACCTTTGGCTTATGGATATGTTCTGTGAAAACACACTTGATTTTGAATATATTACCCATCACTTTCAGGTAGAGGCTGTGATACATATGGCAGTCATTATTTTTAGATTTGTGGTATTTTCTGAGTAGTCTGTGTGCAATTCTCATCCTTCACATCCTCTTCATCTAGGTTACCTTATTCAGTATTGGATACCCTTTCACATACCTAAGCACATATACCTACCCTTTCAGCAGCCCAAGGTGTTTTATCCAGCTTCAAGCCCAAAAATGAACAGTGACAGTGACAGACTTCTAGATAGCCAGCCCATCTAGGATCAGCTTCATGATCTGCTGATGGGAGTTGGCATTGGATATTTCGTTAGTCTCAGTGGGGTCCAACCAGCTCTGTTTCTTGCACTGGAACACACTGAAGCCTGAGCATAATCATGGCTCTAGCCACAGTGGCAAAAGGAAAGCCAAAGTTTTCATTGATATTCAGGCAACATCCTAGATCAGTTAGGATCAAGTTCGACTATAAGTGACAGAAAATTCAGATTAACAAAATCTTTAAAAACATGCAGTTATATTTCTTGTGAAAAGACTAGAAGCAGGCAATTCAGTGTTGTTATGACATTTCATTGTGTGGGGGACTTGGTTCCAGTTTCCTGTTTTGTTTGGGGGGCATGGGGTTTTGCTTTTTTGTTTTCTTTAGGTCTTTACCATGCTTGGTCCTCATTCCAAAGGTCATCCTGTTCTCTGAAATGATTCAAGAGTTTCTTTCATCAAATTCTCCTTTTAGTCAGCATAAGGAAAAAGGAATATGCCAAAGATACTCATCCCACACTGTCTCAGTTCCACTTTGCGGTAGCTGTACACTATGTTGAACAGACCCCAGGCACATGACCACAGCCAGCTAAAAGGTTGCCTAAGAGGTACAGTCTTATTCTGCTGGCTATAATTGGGAGGTGATTTATTCTAGAGGAAGTACAAAATAGATTCTTGGAGATAATCACTAGTCTCTTCCATATAACCCCATTTGGCAGTATCTATCTATTTAGGTACTAAATGTGTAGTTAGTAACTTAAATAGGCCATCTGGGAATATCACTGTTCAAAAACCGTGGATGTTTGTCTCAGGACAATTTATACCCAAATTAGGGCTCATACTCACTTTAAATATTTCTCTTTCTAAAGTCTTTGGCATTGTCTATGAAGTGCAATTGGTTGCATATTAGAGTTGGACAGAGTTGTAGGAAGGTCAAGAAAAGCCTCTGTATTAGAGCAGAACCAAATTATATTTCGAGAAGAATATTGGTCCTCACTACAGATACTATCAGTCTCAGGGAGCAAACCTGAGATTCAAACAACTGTCCCGGAGTAAGTATCTAAAAGCCACAAAAATTTCCAATTGCAAATTCCATCTGTGTTATTATTAATCCACCAATTATTAATGTTATTTCTCTGCATTTAACATAGTATAAACCGTTGTACACAGGTGCATGTTAGAGTACATAACCTAAAAGTCTGCACTGATAAAAAACATAATTCAAATTATTTCAACATAAACAATATTTATGGGACTTACAGTCTACTCACTCATGTAGGTTATGCAAAACTTGCCATTGAGTTTTCCAGAACATCAGAGAGCTGCTCCCATGGACCAGATCCTGCATGTTGTGTAAAAATACTTTGCCCATATTTTTTTTTTCAGGCTGACATGACTACCCTACTTTAAGAAACTTAAACATGCCTGTGAAACTCATGAAATTTACTCAAAGAATACTCTTTAAGAACATCTCTTACTATACCAAATAGTTTTTCCTTTATGAGAGCTAGTGAGAGAAATTTCCTTGTGGCCTCAAGACTGAGAAAGGTGAGGAGGTTTTGTGCATGTTTTTGTAAGTAATTTTTAATTATTTTTAGATATAAAAAGTTATTATGCATTTAAGCATGAGTTTGTAAGCTGTTTGATGATGTGAAGGCCTTTAAAGTGAAACAAGTGTTAGTCACTCAGTTGTGTCTGACTCATGACTCTGTGGACTGTAGCCCACCAGGCTCCTCTGTCCATGGAATTCTCCAAGCAAGAATACTGGATTGAGTAACTTTTCCCTCCTCAAGGGAAATTTCATCATGCAGGGATCAAACCCAGATCTCCTGTATTTCAGGCAGATTCTTTACTCTCTGAGCCTAACACTTCGAATTTTTCAATAACTAAGATGCTAAAGCTGTTTTAATCTCTATTGATACCCAGCGGTAAAATATAGAAACTTTCCTCTATCTGTATCTTTGCTGATTACAAAAAAACTTGACGTTTTCAACCAGTGTTTTGATATTGCAGATATTTTGATTCTGTTCTTAGACATAAAGTACTTTATATAATGTTATATATTTTTCCCTGAGAAGAAACTATTCATGGTGTAAACCCATCACCCTAACTCTTTCATTAAATATTTTCCAATGTTCATTTTTCTGTGCAGTGTTTTGCCTTTGAAATCTTAAGTACAGATTGTTGAGTTAATCATTCTCCTCCATTATGGTCTCATGGACATCAATTGTTCCCGCAGTCTTTCTCTGTGAAATATTTGATTAATCTGTTTATCCCCATAGCCTTATCTTTCCCACATTCTAATATATAAAGATGTTATCCCGTTAGATATTCTTATGAAATGTACTATATTTGATATGCACAACTTTAATTCCCACAAATGGTATTACGCTGTATATACTTCACCTACTAATATTATTTCGTTCAGCACTCTTTTAATGATCTTCCCGTACTACTCTGTGTTGAGTCTGTTGTCTCTACTTGCTACCTAGAATCCCATAACAGAGATGAACATCTATAATGCTTCCAACACTTCACTACCATAAAAACTCTGAGATAAACATCTCTACATATGTTTTCTCTTGGACCTAGGTAAATATTTTCCATTACTCATAATCAGAAGTAGGATTTCAGGGTCAATATGAAAGTCATTAGACAAGTTACTACAGCAAGCTCTCCAGAATTACCTCATCACCATCAGTTCATGGGAATTTACACTTACTGTGTGGGCCAAAATGTTCTTTCAGGTTTTCCATGACATTAAAAACCCAAACAAATATTTTGGTCAACTCAATTTTTTCACATCCCTGCAAACACTGGGCTGCTATAGCTTTTTAATTTTGCAAATTAAATGGTATAACATGAGATCTTGTCTTAATTTGCATTTCTATAGCTATTAAAGTTCAACTCTAATTTCAAAAAGAGTATTATATTTGTTCTTTATTAATGTAATTCATTCAGCACTCTTTTAAAAAGTTTCCTATATTATTCTCTGTATATATGTACAAAATACATATATGCATTTTTTTTTCAAAATTTCAAATACTTCCCTCAAGTTTTTGCCCATTAAGTTTGTTGGATATATATGTTATTGAAGAGAAAGTCTTACTTTTAGAAAGCAAAATTTAACCATTTTTACTTTTAAATTAATCCTTTTGGGTGGTGGGGGAGGGAGAAGAAACATCAATATACCTTGTGGCACAGAAGAAACAGTATGCAAACAGGGGCACACATGTCACCCCCCTTCCTCCTGGACATGTCCATTCCTATCCCCCAAGAAGTGGCAAACCCAGGGCCACTGCCCAGCAGGACCTAGGTTAGTTACAGGCTCTGATAGGAACTAAGCCCTTAGGAGTCAAGGCTGGGAAGGAGACACCAGCACTTAGGCCCCCTTAAGTGTCCACTAGTAAACTAGTCATGTATATGGCAAGGGAGGAACAACCCACCATAGGCCAGTTCTCCCAAGGCTAGAGTTTCAAGTCTGAAAATCTAATTTAAGAAATAATTCTGCACTAACAATATAGCCCTAACATCTGCCATATTATATACTATTAACTTTCTAGTATTATCTTTTGCATTTACGACTATTCCATTGTGAATAAACTTCACTCTTCTATTTCAAAAATGATTTCGACCTACATAGTCATTTATTCTTCCACATGATATAAAAAAATAAGTTTATTAAGTACCTAGAAAAATTCACCTGGAATTTTAACTGGGAATTTACTGAAGTTATAGAATAATTTAAAGAAAGAAAATTGTAATTCCTTGTAATAATAACTTCTTCCATTCAACTTCTATTGATTGGAAATACTCTCATGATCTTTATAGTTTTTAGAATTTCTCTGCAAAATACTGTTATATTTTCTCTTTATCTGATTTTTAGCTATTTTATAGTTTTTGATGTTATTATAAATGGTAAAGAAAGAAAGTGAAGTCACTCACGGATTCTTTGTGACTCCATGGACTGCAGCCTACCAGACTTCTCCATCCATGGATGGTATCTTATTGTATTGGTTTATTAATTATATTTTTTAAAGTTTATTTTTAATATTAATTTTGTGTCTAAATTCCTTGCTAAATTTTCATGTTAGCTCTAATGATTTACTTTTTATTCCATTAGTTTTATAGGTAGAAATTTTATCATCTGAAAGAATACCAATTCTCTAGAAATCCTTTCAGTTTATATTTGTTCATTTTTAGATAATTCCTCAGTTCTTTTTATTCCCAATATTTTACTTATATATAATCATGTAATCTTCAAATTATACTTTTTAATTTTAATTTTATTTATATTGAATTATAGTTGATGTACAATGTCATACAAGTAATAGGTATACAATAGAGTGATTCATATTTTCTTTTTCATTTCCATTCCATTTATTTATTTATTTATTGGCCACACCTAGGGGCATGTGGGATCCTTCTTTCCTAACCAGGGATCAAACCCATCTCCCTAGTAATGGAAATAAACTCTTAACCACTGGACAGCCAGTGAAGTCCCCATTTCCATTAAAGGTTAAATTTCATTTATAAAATATACAAAATTTATGCAATTACATTTATAAAATATATAAACTCAATTTATGAAGTAGTGGCTATATTCTTTGTGTTGTACAATATAACTTTATAGCTTATTTTTTAATTTATTTATTTTAAATGAAGCAAAGATGAATATTTTTCATGATAAAAGGTAAAATTCACAAAGAAGATAAACATCATAAACAATTAGACACCTTAACAACAAAGAAACAGATACATAAACCAAAAATCAGAAGAAATATAAAGAAAAGGAAAAAATAGAATCATAGTGAAACATTAAATTTCTCTGAGAATAATTTATCAAGTTCAGGAAAGATAAGAATAGGAGATTCTTGAATGATGTTATCAATAATTTAAAAATAATGGATTTATATTTAATTAACTTATATTAATCATATCATACACAAGTATATTTAAAATTTTGCATCTCATACATTGTTATTAGATGTACATAGGATATTTAGAAAAACTGGCAAAAAGATAAGCATTGCTAAATTTCAAAAAATTCATTTGTGTGTGTGTGATTCAGTTATATGTATATACATTTGCTATTTTTGAAATTATCTTCCATTATAGGTTATTACAAGATATTGCCTATAGTTACTTCTGCCATACAACAAACCTTTGTGGTTTGTTGCATATCTATTTTTTAAACTAGAAATCTAGCATTCTAATCATACCAAGTGAAACAAATGGAGTCAAAATGTCATTAATTTTTTAGTTAGGGAAAAATTCATGTTTTTTAAAATATATGTATTATACTTATTATTTTTATATATGCATACAAAACCTTTTTACTATGCTTGATAAAGGCTTAAGAAAGAACATCAAAAAAATAAGAAAGCTGTATAAATTGAAAAACATGAGCTAAATGAAATGGGAGCAATAAATATGAAATTTTAAAAGTGAAACAAACTAGATAAAGGTAAAAGATCCTCATACAGTCCAGTTGCTTTTAAAAATGGCTGCTTACTAGAAACATATCTGGAGCTCTGGCAAAAAGGAAAAAAAAAAAAAACATACCTGGGCAATTGTATTTTTTTTTAATTCCAAGATAATTCTGATATGCATCTGAATTTTGAAAAGTGATTACAGGTTTTCCTATTAAATGGTAGTTTTGGTGATATAGAATTCTATAATTTTTCTGTTGACCATGATACAATGGTATTAAGTGAGTAATAATTACATAATCACAATAGCAAAAGATGTTTATCAGTTTTCACAATCAATAGCCAAACAAAACATAAAAGATAAGAACAATTGTGAGCCATAACAGGAACATGATTAGCCTAACAATATAAAATAATTACATACAATTTGGGGGCTCAAGCAGAGTGATGTGGTAAGTGTAAATGCATACATGCACAGTTATCATCTGCTCACCCAGTCTATGTCTTTTGGTTGGTGCATTTAATCCATTTACATTTAAGGAAATTATCAATATGCATGATTCTATTACCATCTTCTTAATTGTCTTGGGTTCATTTTCTGTAGGTAGGTCTTTTCCTTATATTGTTTTCTGCCTAGAGAAGTTCTTTTCACATTTATTGTAAAGCTGGTTTGGTGGTGCTGAATTCTCTTAACTTTTGCTTGTCTGGTAAGCTTTTGACTCCTCCATCAAATCTGAAGGAGAGTCTTGATAGGTAGAGTATTCTTAGTTGTAAGATCTTCCCTTTCATCTCTTTAAATATGTCATGCCATTCCCTTCTGGCTTGTACAGTTTCTGTTGAGAAGTCAATTGATAGCCTGATGGGAGTTCCCTTGTATGTAATTTGTCATTTTTCCTTTGCTGTTTTAAATATTTTATCTCTGTCTTTAATTTTTGTTAGTTTGATGACTATGTATCTGGGTATGTTCCTCCTTTGATTTATCCTGTGTGGGACTCTCTGTGCTTCCTGGACTTGGTCAATTATTTCCTTTACCATGTTAGAGAAGTTTTCAGCTATTATCTCTTCAAGTATTCTCTCAGGTCCTTTCTCTCTCTCTTCTGCTTCTCGAATGCCTACAATGAGAATATTCATGCATCTAATGTTGTCCAAGAGGTCTCTAATGTTGTCTTCATTATTTTTCATTCTTTTTTCTATATTCTGTTCTGCAGCAGTGATTTCTACCATTCTGTCCTCCAGGTCATTTATCTGTGCTTCTGCCTCAGTTATTCTGCTATGGATTCTTTCTAGTGTTTTATTGATCTGTTTATTCTTTAGTTCTTGTAGGTCTTGATAAACATTTCTTCTCCCCAGGTCAGTAGGTGGCCAATATGCTACTGGAGATCAGTGGAGAAATAACTCCAGAAAGAATGATGAGATTGAGCAAAAGCAAAAATGATACACAGTTGTGGCTGTGACAACTGTTGGAAGTAAAGCCTGATGTTGTAAAGAGCAATGTTGCCTAGGAACCTGGAATGTTAGATCCATGAATTAAGGCAAATTGGAATCAGTCAATTAGGAGATGGCAAGAGTGAACATCAATATTTTAGGAATCAGTGAACTGAAATGGTCTGGAATGGCTGAAAATAACTCAGATGACCATTATATCTACTACTGTGGGCAAGAATCCCTTAGAAAAAATGGAGTAGCCATCATAGTCAACAAGAGTCCAAAATGCATTACTAGGATGCAATCCAAAAAAAAAAAAAAAGAATCATCTCTGTTCGTTAGCAAGGCAAACTATTCAATATCACAGTAATCCAAGTCTATGCCCCAACCAGGAATGCTGAAGAAGCTGAAATTGAACAGTTCTATGAAGACCTACAAGACCTTCTAGAACTAACACCCAAAAAAAGATGTCCTCTTCACTATAGGGGACTGGAATTCAAAGGTAGGAAGTCAAGTGACCTGGAGTAACAGGCAAATTTGACCTTGGAGTACAAATGAAGCAGGTCAAAGGCTAACAGAGTTTTGCCAAGAGAACTGATCATAGCAAACACCCTCTTCCAACAACACGAGAAGACTCTACACATGGACATCACCAGATGGTCAACACCGAAATCAGACTGATTATATTCTTTGCAATCAAGGATGGAGAAGCTCTATAGAGTCAGCAAAAAGAAGGCCAGGAGCTGACTGTGGCTCAGATCATGAACTCCTTACTGCCAAATTCAGACTTAAATTGAAGAAAGTAGGGAAAACCAATAGACCATTCAGGTACGACCTAAATTGAATCCCTTACAACTGTACAGTGGAAGTGACAAATAGATTCAAAGGACTAGATTTGATAGACAGAGTGCCTGAAGAACTACAGACTGAGGTCCACGACATTGTACAGGAGGCAGCGATCAAGACCATCCCCAAGAAAAAGAAATGCAAAAAGGCAAAATGTTTGTCTGAGAAGGCCTTACAAACAGCTATGAAAAGAAGAGAACCAAGGGAAAAGAAGAAAAGGAAAGATATACCCATTTGAATGCAGAGTTCCAAAGAACATCAAGGAGAGATGAGAAAGCCTTCCTCAGTGATCAATGAAAAGAAATAGAGGAAAACAATAGAATGCAAATGAGTGGACATCTCCTCAATAAAATTAGAGATACCAAGGAAATAGTTCATGAAAAGATGGGCTCAATAAAGGACAGAAATGTTACAGACCTAAGAGAAGCAGAAGATATTAACAAGAGCTGGCAATAATACACAGAAGAAGCATTCAAAAAAGATCTTCAAGACCCAAATAATCATGATGGTGTAATCACTCATCTAGAGCCAGACATCCTGGAATGCGAAGTCAAGTAGGCCTTAGGAAACAACACTGCAAACAAAGCTAGTGGAGGTGATGGAATTCCAGTTGAGCTATTTCAAATCCTAAAAGATGATGCTGTGAAAGTGTTGCACTCAATATGCCAGCAAATTTGGAAAACTCAGCATGACCACAGGACTGGAAAAGGTCAGTTTTCATTCCAACCCCAAAGAAACGTAATGCCATAGAATGCTCAAACTGCCACACAATTGAGCTCATCTCACACACTAGCAAAGTAATGCTCAAAATTCTCCAAGCCAGGTTTCAACAGTACGGGAACTGTGAACTTCCAGATGTTCAAGCTGGTTTCAGAAAAGGCAGAGGAACCAGAGATCAAATTGCCAACATCTGCTGGATCATTGAAAAAGCAAGAGAGTTCCAAGAGTTGCTTTATTGACTATACCAAAGCCTTTGACTGTATGGATCACAACAAACTGGAAAATTCTGAAAGAGATGGGAATACCAGACCACCCGACCTTCCTCCTGAGAAATCTGTATGCAGGTCAAGAAGCAACAGTTAGAACTGGACATGGAACACATGACTGGTTCCATATTGGGAAAGGAGTCCATCAAGGCTGTATATTGTCACCCTGCTTGTTTAACTTAAAAGCAGAGTACATCATGAGAAATGCCAGACTGAACGAAGCACAAGCTGAATTCAAGATTGCTGGGAGAAATATCAATACCCTCAGATAAGCAGATGACACCACCCTTGGTGGTAGAAGGTGAAGAAAAACTAGAGTCTCTTGATGTAAGTGAAAGAGGAGAGTGAAAAATTTGGCTTAAAACTAAGCCGTCAGAAAACCAAAATTATGGCATCTGGTCCCATCACTTCATGGCAAATAGATGAGGAAACAGTGGAAACAGTGGCTGACTTTATTTTTCTGGGCTCCAAAATCACTGCAGATGGTTTCTGCAGCCATGAAATTAAAAGATGCTTGTTCCTTGAAAGAAAAGCTATGGCCAACCTAGACAGCATACTAAAAAGCAGAGACATTACTTTACCAACCAAGATTTGTCTAGTCAAAACTATAGTTTTCTAGTAGTCATGTATGGATGTGAGTTGGACTCTAAAGAAAGCTGAGTGCTGAAGAATCGATGTTTTTGAACTGCGGTGTTGGAGAAGACTCTTGAGAGTCCCTTGGACTTAAAGGAGATCCAACCAGTCAATCCTAAAGGACATCAACCGTGAACAGTCACTGGAAGGACTGATTCTGAAGCTGAAACTCCAGTACTTTGCCCCTAGATGAGAACAGCCAACTCAGTGAAAAAGACCCTGATGCTGATAAAGATTGGAAAAAAAGAAGAAGGCAGCAGAGGGTAAGATGGTTGGATGGCATCACTGATTTTTAGTCAACTCCAGGAGTTGGTGATGGACAGGAAAGCCTGGTGTGCTGCAGTCCATGGGGTGGCAAAGAATCAGACATGACTGAGCAACTGAACTGAACTGATAATTATTCTGCATTCTTTTTTTCTGGAAGATTGCCTATCTCCACTTCATTTAGTTGTTTTTCTATAGTTTTATCTTGTCCTTCACCTGGGATGTAAATTTCTGCTTTTTCGTGCTGATTAACGTTCTATAATGTGGTTTGTTTTAGTTGCTGTGGGATTGTGGTTATTTATGCTTCTTCTGTTTGCCCTCTGATGGAGGAGGCTAAGAGGCTTATGTAAGCTTCTTGATGGGAGGGACCGGTGTTGAGAAACACTGGATCTTGCTCTGATGGGAAGGGTCTTGCTCAGTAAAGCTTTAATCCAATTATCTGCTAATGAGTGTGGTTGCACTCCTTCCCTGATTTCCACCCCTCCCCACCGAGGTGACTGAGCCCTCAGTCTACAGGCTCTATGGTCAGGTTAATGGTGACCTCCAAGAGTGTTTATGACAAAGGAGACCTTCCCAGACAGCTGCTGCCAGTTCCCCTGTCTCTGTAGTGTGCCCCTGCTAACCCACACTTCTACAGGAGGTCCTCCAATACTAGCCGGTAGTTTTGCTCCAGTTTCCTGTGGAATCACTGCTCCTTTCCTCTGAGACTTGGTGCACACAAGGTTTTGTTTGTGCCCTCCAAGCCTGAAGTCAGTTTCCCGCAATCCTAGGGAAATCTTACAATCAAATTTTGTTTCTGTTCTTCAAGGTCAGATTCCCTGAGGATTCCCAGTCCCTTTATTGGGTCCAAAGAATAGCAAGAAGAGATAAGAAACCTTCTTCAGTGATCAATGCAAAGAAATAGAGGAAAACAACAGAATGGGAAAGATTAGAGATCTCTTCAAGAAAATTAGAGATATCAAGGGAACATTTCATGCAAAGATGGGTTTGATAAAGGACAGAAATGGTATGGATCGAACTGAAGCAGAAGATATTAAGAAGAGATGGCAAGAATACACAGAAGAACTGTACTAAAAGAATCTTCACAACCCGGATAATCACGATGGTGTGATCACTCATCTAGAACCAGACATCTTAGAATGTGAAGTCAAGTGGGCCTTAGAAAGCACCACTACCAACAAAGCTATTGGAGGGGATGGAATTCCAGTAGAGCTATTTCAAATCCTGAAAGATGATGCTGTGGAAGTGCTGCACTCAATATGCCAGCAAATTTGGAAAACTCAGCAGTGGCCACATAACTGGAAAAGGGCAGTTTTCATTCCAATCCCAAAGAAAGGCAATGCCAAAGAATGCTCAAACTACCACACAGTTGCACTCATCTCACACACTAGTAAATTAATGCTCTAAATTCTCCAAGCCAGGCTTCAGCAATATGTGAACCGTGAACTTCCTGATGTTCAAGCTGGTTTTAGAAAAGGCAGAAGAACCAGAGATCAAATTGCCAACATCCACTGGATCATGGAAAAAGCAAGAGAGTTCCAGAAAAACATCTATTTCTGCTTTATTGACTATGCCAAAGCCTTTGACTGTGTGGATCACAATAAACTGTGGAAAATTCTGAAAGAGATGGGAATTCCAAACCACATGACCTGCCTCTTGAGAAATCTGTATGCTGGTCAGGAAACAACAGTTAGAACTGGACATGGAACAACAGACTGGTTCCAAATAGGAAAAGGAGTATGTCAAGGCTGTATATTGTCACCCTGCTTAGCAGAGTACATCATGAGAAACGCTGGACTGGAAGAAACACAAGCTGGAATCAAGCTTGCCGGGAGAAATATCAATAACCTCAGATATGCAGATAACACCACCCTTATGGCAGAAAGTGAAGAGGAACTCAGAAGCCTCTTGATGAAAGTAAAAGAGGAGAGTGAAAAAGTTGGCCTAAAGCTCAACATTCAGAAAACGATGATCATGGCATCTGGTCCCATCACTCCATGGGAAATAAATGGAGAAACAGTGGAAACACTGTCAGACTTTATTTTGGGGGGCTCCAAAATCACTGAAGATGGTGATTACAGCCATGAAATTAAAAGACACTTACTACTTGAAAGAAAAGTTATGACCAACCTAGATAGTATATTCAAAAGCAGAGACATTACTTTGCTGACTAAGGTCCGTCTAGTTATGGCTATGGTTTTTCCTGTGGTCATGTATGGATGTGAGAGTTGGACTGTGAAGAAGGCTGAGGGCCGAAGAATTGATGCTTTTGAACTGTGGTGTTGGAGAAGACTCTTGAGAGTCCCTTGGACTGTAAGGAGATCCAACCAGTCCATACTGAAGGAGATCAATCCTGGGATTTCTTTGAAAGGAATGATGCGAAAGCTGAAACTCCAGTACTTCAGCCACCTCATGTGAAGAGTAGACTCATTGGAAAAGATTTTGATGCTGGGAGGGATTGGGGGCAGGAGGAGAAGGAGACGACAGAGGATGAGATGGCTGGATGGCATCACTGACTCGATGAACGCGAGTCTGAGTGAACTCCGGGAGTTGGCGATGGACAGGGAGGCCTGTCGTGCTGTGATTCATAGGGTCGGAAACAGTGGGACACGACTGAGCGACTGAACTGAACTTAATGGGTCCTCAGGCTGGGAAGCCTGACATGGGGATCTGAACCTTCACAACAGTGGGAGAACTTCTTTGGTATTATTATTCTCCAGTTTGTGGGTTACCCACCATTGGATATGGGATTTGATTTTATTGTGATTGTGCCCATTCTACCATCTCACTGTGACTTCTTCTTTATCTTTGGTTGTGATTTTGGTACTCTCACAGGAGGAGATGAGTACATGTTCATCTACTCCATCATCTTGAACCAGAAGAATTAATACTTTTTGTTTAATTTCTCTTTTAATCCCTCCTTATTTTCCTTGCCTTGCTGGATTAACTAGGACTCTTAATATTCTATTGAATGGTGAAGATTAAAGCAGGCAGACAACTTGTATTTGATTTTCACTGGAATGCTTTTAAGCATTCACAATTGAATTTACCTCATGTAGGCTCTGTGTATTAATAGCTACATTTGACAATACAGTGGAAGTTTCCTTTTGTTCTGAGTTAGTAATGTTTTATCAGAATGGACATTTAAAGGTATCAAATGCTTTTTCTATAACTCTGGAGATGATTATATGGTTATATTTCCTTAATTTTTTAAAGAAAGAGATTCTATCAAGCGATTTTTTATTGGTAAATAATTTTTCTATTTGCTGGATAAATGCCACTTCACATGGTGCTGGTTTCTGTTTGCATATATTTTATTTGCATCTATATAGAAATAGTTTCTAGATAAATGTGCATAAATGAGATTTGCTATTAGCTACTAGCTTAATATTTGTTTGTTTTTTTTCCTGGAAAAAAATCTTGCTGGCTTTGATATAATGAAAATATTGCCTCCTAAAATCAGTTGCAATCATTTTCCATCTTTTTCTCTACCTAGAACAATGTGCATGAAGTACTATTACCTGCCATTCCCTATAGTCTGGATTTAGGACCTGCGCAACTAGTAAAAACATTAACTACTGTTTATTTTCCTTAACAGTTACTTATATGTTCATATTTTCTTCCTTTACTGGGAGTTTTTAAAAATAAAATATTATCTATAACAAATATGTTGATATAAATTATACACAGCATTTTCTTATTTTAACTTCTGTATTATGCAGTAATATGTCTACTTTTCTAAAACTTATTATTTTTTCATTAGCTCTGAGAGAGGTTTTAATGTTTTTATTAATTTTCTCAAGCAGTGTGTTCCTTAAGTGTTGTGCCACCTTTATCTATTTTTTGTTTTTCTTTTTTATTTTCAATTTCTATGGTTAAATTTTTATTGATCATGTTCCTATAGCTTCCTCAATTAAAATCTTAGCTTATATGCTTTTGGTCTGTCTTATTTACAAATAAATAACTTTAAATCTGTTAATCCTTCTATATGTATCACTTTAAAATCATGTATGAACTTCTACATGAACTTTTTTTTTCATGTAGTAAAAGATGTACACCCACCTATGCACAAACTATGCACTGTAATAAGACTGCAAAAACTAATTCTTAGTGACCACTGTTTAAAAATCCAGAAAAGCAGAAAGTAGAAAGGTAAGAGTGAAGACGGTCCATCTCTAAGTTCCATATTAAACACTGAGGCACTGAATGTATGAATCACCACAGTAAACTGAACAAAGCATAAATCAGTCACTTCTGAAACTTATAGACCACAACAATTATCAGATTGACCAAAGAATGTTTCTAGATACCAAACTAGAGTCATTCAGAAAGTAGATTTCAAAGCAAGAATGGCTAATACTAATTTCCTAGAAACATGGTGTACATTGGTTTTTCCTTCATTCTTGCTCAAATTCCTCCTAATCTGTTACTCCTACCTATGATGAAACATATTTTTGTGTACAGCTTTGGCCAGGGCTCTTTTAAGAAATAATTCTCTTTCCTATGTTTCCCAGAATTGTAAATCCCTGCACTCACAAATTCTATTTAATTCTTTGCAGCACTAATATATTTCCTGTAAACTTGCAGCTTGCTGTTGACTTGATCAGTTAAGCTTCCTCTCACATGTGTGAATATGAAAAAGATTTTTTTAATTTACCACAAAAAATTAAAATAATCAACAACTAAAGAATACATAATTTAGTGATTATAAATAATAAGCATAAATATTTTTAAATGTGATGATGCAATGAGGTGTTAAATCTTTTCTCATTTACAAAGCTGACTACAGCCATCTGGTCACATGCCTGGGTTTCCTTTAAAAAAAATAAAGAATCTTATACATGCCATTATATATGAAAAGAATCACCAGTCCAGGTTTGATGCATGATACTGCATGCTTGGGGCTGGTGTACTGGGATAACCCAGAGGGAGGGTACGGGGAGGGAGGAGGGAGGGGGGTTCAGGATGGGGAACATGTGTATACCTGTGGTGGATTCATATTGATGTATGGCAAAACCAATTCAATATTGTAAAGTAATTAACCTCCAATTAAAATAAATAAATTTATATAAAAAAGAAATTTAGAACAAAATTAAACTCCAATTAATAAAATACATACACTTTTACTAATCAACACAATTTCACACTTTAACATCTCATCTTCCAACTTGTTGAAGTTACTTTTCTATCAAGTAATCAGGAGATGAACTTAGGTGGGCGGGCCACAATAATTCAGAATTTTACGGTTTTCACAATGGAGCCCGTTTGCCATCCTTCACTTACTCACTTCTGTGGTCTGCCTACTAATTTGGACAATACAGCCAACTCTTCCCAACCGTGAAATGCCAGGTTTTTCAACTTCTATTTTCTTCCCAGTGTAATACAAACCTGCCTCACATTTTTTAAATTAATAATTTATTTTATTGGAAGATAAGCACTTTACAATATTGTAATGGTTTTTGCCATACACCAACATGAATCAGCCATGGGGGCAGATGGGTCCCCCCATCCTGGACCCCCTTACCACCTCCCCCCATACCCCATCCCTCTGAGTTGTCCCAGAGCACTGGCTTTTGAGTGTCCTGCTTCGTGCACCGAACTTGCATCAGTCATCTATTTTACATATGTCAATATACATGTTTTAGTGCTATTCTCTCAAATCGTACCACCTTCACCTTCTCCCACAGATTCCGAAAGTCTGTTATTTATATTGGTGACTCTTTTGGTCCCTTACATAAAGGATTGTCATTATCATCTTTCTAAATTTCATATTATGCATTAATATACAGTATTTTTATTTCTTTTTCTGACTCACTTCATTCTGTATAATAGGCTCCAGTTTCATCCACCTCATTAGAACTGACTCAAATGCATTCCTTTTTATAACTGAGTAATATTCCATTGTGTATATGTACCACAATTTCCTTATCATTCATCTGCTGATAGACATCTAGGTTGCTTCCATATCCTAGCTACTGTAAACAGTTCTGCAGTGAACACTGGGGTACATGTGTCCCTTTCATTTCTGGTTTCTTCAGTATGCATGTTCAGCAGTAGGACTGCTAGGTCACATGGCAGTTCCATTTCCAGTTTTTTAAGGAATCTCCACGCTGTTCTCCATAGTGACTATACCAGTACATTCCCACCAACAGTGTAAAGGGCTCCCTTTTCTCCACACCCTCCCCAGCATTTATTTGTAAACTTTTTGATGGCAGCCATTCTGACTGTCATGAGATGATACTGGGATGGATTGCCATTTCCTCCTCCAGGGAGAGACATTTTGATGACGGCCATTCTCACTGAAGTGAGATGATACTATATTGTGGTTTTGATTTGCACGTCCCTAATTAATCACTGCAGATGGTGAATACAGTCATGAAATTAAAAGATGCTTACTTGGAAGGGAAGTTATGACCAACCTAGACAGCATATTAAAAAGCAGAGACATTACTTTGTCAACAAAGCTCCGTCTAGTCAAACCTATGGTTTTTCCAGTGGTCATGTATTGATGTGAGAGTTGGACTGTAAACAAAGCTGAGTGCTGAAGAATTGATGCTTTTGAACTGTGGTGTTGGAGAAGACTCTTGAGAGTCCCTTGGACTGCAAGGAGATTCAGCCAGTCCATTCTAAAGGAGATCAGCCCTGGGTGTCCTTTGGAAGGAATGATGCTAAAGCTGAAACTCCAATACTTTGGCCACCTCATGCAAAGAGTTGACTCATTGGAAAAGACTCTGATGCTGGGAGGGATTGGGGGCAGGAGGAGAAGGGGATGACAGAGGATAAGATGGCTGGATGGCATCACCAATTCGATGGACATGAGTTTGGGTGAACTCTGGGTGTTGGTGATGGACAGGGAGGCCTGGTGTGCTGCAATTCATGGGGTCACAAAGAGTCGGACATGACTGAGTGAATGAACTGAACTGAACTGAACTGATGGCAAAGTTGTTCCAGCGTCTTGAAGAATCTTTCTGCCCCAACTAGAAATCAGCCATTTCTTCATGGTGCTTTGGTTCCTTTAGTGTGAAAATATGTCACAGCCATAATGTGAGTACTAAGTTTTGGTTTTGTGGCTTTTAAGTGGTCATGACATTTTTTAGGCCTAAATATTATGATTTTTTAATTATGCTTGCAATTCAAGTTTAAGATTATGGAGTTTAATATTACATCTATCTCACATTAACTTCTCTAGACAGAAAAGCATGGTTCCAACTGAATTAACGCAAATATATAATCACCTAAACTGCATACCATCCACCTGTCCACCACTACATTATATACTATCCACCTGTTCCACTGTATACTATATTTCACTAGCCTATACAAACATGATAGTCTTACAATAACAGTAATAACTCTACCACCAGAAATAAGTTTTCAACAGGGATCCACTGAGAACAAGCCATTCTCTCAAGGAACTCATAAGTAGAAGGAAAAGAAAAGGAACTGCAGTGTTCTGGGTACAGAGAAAAGTGAATCTCTGCACAGTGCCAGTCAAGGGAGAGTTGCTTCCACTCTAACAGTAAGGCAGGCTATCTGGAGAAACAAGCTGCTCAGCTGACCCTCGTAGTTAAAAAATCATCTAAATAAAGAGAGTGAAATTATGTTGAAAATGCTCAGCAACCCTGCAAATACAATTACATCAGCATAACTATAGTTAGTTCGATTTGAAAAATGATATTTCAGCAGAAGCAAAAAATAAGTTTTAAATAAGAAGTCAAAGGCATGTCACCATGAAGTTGTGTACATCATTTCATTTATTCCAAGGTATATTCTTTCTCACAAATCACATCTATGAAATCTGAGTGGATCCTACTAGTGATATTGTCTCATAATAACAATTTTCATTTATGTTTCTGCTAGGGTATAAATTATGATTTATCTCACAACCTACAGGAATAATGATTTGATCAAATGTGATGATTATTTGATAAAATATGATGAGATTGACTCCTAGGCTGACACCTTAAGTTTCAGGGTACCTGGATACTTATTCCAAATGGAAAAGGAGACATGGTCAGGGCTCACAAGATATTCTGATATGACCTGTTAAGAACACAAGCAAAAAAATGCTCAGCTTAAGAGATATTTGTACACTATGTTCATAGCAGCATTATTCACAACAGCTAAAATGTGAATTCACCCATGTGTCTGTTGAGAGATGAACAGGTAAACAAAACAACATTTAAAAGGAAAGAAATTCTAACACAGATCACACATGAATGAATTATGAGGACATAATGCTAGGTGGAACAAGGCATTCACAAAAAGACAAATGATTTCATTTCTATGAAATGAAATTCATAGAAATTTTATTTCTATGAGGTACCTAGAGTAGACAGATTCATATAGACAGAAAGTAGAATGGTGGTTTGCAAGGCTTGAGGGAGAAAGGATTGGGGAAAGTGGTTTAATGGGCATAGACTTCTAGTTTTTCAAGATGAAAAGAATTTTAAGGATTGGCTTCATAAATGTGAATGTACTTAAGACTATTAAACTATATGTGTAAAAATGGCTAATGCAGTCAATTTTCCATGATGTATTTTACTGCAATTTTAAAGAAATTACCTACAGATGGGAGTTGGGGACAAAAGGGAAATGTTCTAGCAGAAATGTTGAGACTAAAGAGATGTAATATGAATAGATAAAAAGGAGGGAAAGAATAAAAGGATGGACAGAAATAAAAAGATTAAAAAATGAAAACTCACCAGCGTCTCCAAAACCATAATGCAAGGCATATAGAAAGGATTAAGGAGGGCACTATTATTGCCACAAGTATCAAGCCAATGGATGTGGGGTGTCCTGGCAATTGGGAGAAGACAAAGGAATGTCACTTCAAAACCATTCTCTAGTTTTCCAGGCCTTCTTGCCCATCTGAGTGTCAGCACCATCATTAACTGCTTCTGAAGCATGGGCATCTCGGGTTCCCTTTCTCAGATTCCCAGAGGTCTTATGCTCACAGCCACCCTTAATCTTTCCTTCTTGCTGAATCCCACTGAGACTACAGTGGGACTACTACTGTAGTAGTGGAGACTGCTTCATTTTTATCTATTGTACAGCTTAGGTCAGCCATTTTCATACCTCCTGCACTGTAGTCCTAGAAATAAACTGCAATCTTTGTCCCTCTGACTCTCTCTTTCTGTCTCCCTGATTCTCTTTCCTCCCCGCCTATCCTCTCGCCATGCCTGTCTTCCTCCCTCCATCTTTCTCTCATCCATCAACTCCCTCCCCTTCCTGTGTTGCCCTCTCTGTTCTTGAGGACCATTTCCTCCCATTCCATGTTGGGCCCCAGTTCCTTCTCACCCCAGTACAGGATGATGTCCTGGTCTCCTAGACTGCTGTGCTTCACTCGGCAAATCAGGCCAGCTGCCTCCCCAGCTGCCACATTTAGGGTTACTCGGAGATACCAAGTCCAGTCAGCATTGGGCATGATGTCTCCCTGCTGAGTGCCCGGCTGCTCCTGCTCGCCCCTCATCCACCTCACCCGCACAGGTTTTGGGTAGAATCCTGAGACATGGCACACCAGCAGTAGGCGGCCAGGCCCAGGAGTGGGGCCACTGGACAGCCAGGCCTCAGGCTTCACTGGGGTAGAAAAGAGCAGTAGGAATGTCAGATTATGACTCTAATCCAGAGCATGGGGACTCAGAAACCCACAAATTTGGACAGTTGCCTCTTCCACTCCTATGGGCACCAAATGACTAATTGATTAACCATTTCTCTATTTAGGGACTTCTCACTTTGAATTTAAAGAAAGTGGTGGGAGGAGAAAAAGAAACATCTTAGAGAGAGCATAAGACTAACCTTTCCTCTGCAGTTCTGCCTTCCCTGCATCGAGGACACCCAGGAGGTATCGAGGACAGGTTTCTGAGAGGAGCCTCTCAATGATATCGGAGATGCCTTGATACTGAGTCATGAGTGCACAAAACTTCTGCCCCCTGCTGCTGCTGTCTGGTGCAGGCACACAGGAATGATTCTGGATCCTCACAAAATCCAGTCCTCCTAAAGCTCCTCTCAAAGAGCTTTCTATGGCCTCCCCAGAATGCAGCTCACAGCCTGCTATGACCTGGATCACAAAGGGGTCTGTGTGAAGGAAAACTGAGACAAGTTATTAAAAAGCAAACAGGAAAGAAAGAGATGAGAAAAAGGCATAGGACTTTTTATTTTAGTGGTGACAAGTTGAGAGGTGAAATTATTGACCTAAAACCAATTGCAGCATTCAGGACTTTTCAGAAAGAGCACTGGGGAGAGGTATGCATATCATCAACGGTGGGGTTAGGCAGTTTTAAGGAAGTAGAGTGGGCAAGAGGGGAGAGGGGCAACGTGTGATGGAGTCAGAAGCGCACCATTCCACGGTGGAAGGAAGGGTTACATGTAGAGAAGGGATCGGGCAACAGATGCTTGAGGACATCAGTTAGAGGAGTAGAAAGTCACGCTTAAGTTCACTCAAGCACAGAGTAGGAAAGGAGGTTCTTCCATGGGGTTTTAGAGAAACAAATTACATAGATGCAAACAAGAATAACCACAAGAGTGGTCATGTACACAGAAGAGAGCAAGAAACAGGAAGAATCTCAGATACTGGGTGGAGGTATGGAGTTGGAGTTGAAGGCTACTCTTGACAAGCTTGTACATGTAGTTGGATAAAGAGGGGGAAAAGGGACCGTCATCAGAGGCAGCAGTAGCCTGACACAAGAGAAAGGAAAGTCACTGAGAGTCTCTCCAGATCAGAGGAATATACTCACATTCCAACTGGAACTCATTGACTCGATCCTGCACTTCTCGAGTGAATCCAATGAAGTAGGCTCGGAAGAGGTCCACCAGCTCAGTCATCTCCTCATCACTAAAGTTGCCCTTGGACCAGGGCTTCAGGAAAATGGCAGTGCCCGGGTCACTGTCCCAGCCATGAATCTGCAAGTCATCCAACCAGCCTGAGCCTAGATTTTGAGCCCATGTGCTGTTGACAAAGGTTGAAATCTGCTTGAGATGGAAGGAGGTAGGCCCTTGGAACACTGTAGTGGTGGAAAGATAAGAAGAATGAGAGGGAAATGTGGCATCAGGATAGAATGAAAAAGAACCCAGAGTCTGAACAACAATACAGAGCTTGAAGCAATCCCCGCCTCCAAAGCTTGTGGCTCCATCACCAGCCTCCAGAATACGAGAGGGCTGGAGACAGCAGAGCCCAGACCCTTAGTGGTAGGTGTGGCATGCTTTTATCCAGAACCCCTGCACCTGTGCTGGGAGCAGCCGGAGTTATTCTTACCATCCTCATTGTCACCACCTGGGAGGATAACTCCAAGTAACAGAAGTGGTAGAAGCAACATTTCACTGGGAAGTAGAACTTCTGACTCTCGGGGCTAGTATTTGATCTCTAATTTCAGCTTTTTTTTTCAGTACTCTAAATTGACTTCCTCTCTTCCCCAGCTGACAAATCTTTGACCCACATTGCACATCTCAGAAAAACTGTGCCTCCCACAGCTCTGAACTCCCACTCCACCTCATTTCCATTCTTTGGTCTTCATCTCCTTTTTACGTACCACCCTGGAAAATTTCCCTTGTGGTGCTGAAGAGTTATTTCACCTTCCCAATCCTTTATTTCCACATCTATTAAAGAAGAGGGTAATACTAAACAATTGCTGAACTTCCAGTCTCTTTTAATCTAGAAGTATCCTTTGGTTGGTCCACCTATCTCATTTTCTCATACAGCAAATATAGCGCTGACAGTGAGGCAGCAGTAACAGAGGCAGTGCAGGTAGTCTTGGAGAGAATGCCAAATGGATCCGTGTGAGTGGCCACAGTACCCTGGTGCACATTCACAGAAAGACCTCCTCTGAGAATGGAGATGCACAGGAGAAAGGGAGATTCTGAGAACCCCAGCCCCCATTTCAGGGAGTCAGATACTGGAACAGTGAACCTATGCTCTCTATACCATTTTATCCTCACCATTAGTACCTCCTGCTTGGCTAATACTTGGCTAAAGGTACTGACAGACTCACTGGGACACGAAGATGATGTCCAGGAAGTATGGTACTCAGAGCTTGATTTTCACTCCACACTAATACTATAAAGGCTCCTCTGTCAATGGCCCATGGTATCAAAGGGAAATCCTGAGTGGAAACAAATTATTTCAAAATCTCAATTACTCCAATCAAGAAGATCAGTAAACAAGATCTTCTCTTTACTGGTGAAAATTAGACTGAGATGGTAGAGATAAAAAGGTGAAAATTTACCTCTGATTCCCTTAAGTTCCCTAGAAAAATAAATACAAGTACCTTAAAGTCTACTCCAAGATCAAGGAAGACACACACCTCAGGTCCAGAAGTAATATTTCTGCAAGCCTGAGGACACCAGAGAACCTCCCACTGAAGTACAAGGCAGTTGCCCAAGTGAGCTGGTATCTAATGGTTGCCTGAGGACAGCTACTGAGCAATCCTATACAGTCTGAGTGGTGGTCACAGTATCTAAAGAGTATTAAAACTACATAAACATGGAGTATGGATGTGAGAATTTCTTGATAGACGAAAACATTTAAGCCATGTAAGAAAACTTAAACCAACTTATTTCACCAAAGTAAGTGTAACTCAAGCTAGGTTTGTTTCATAAATGTCTCTGACAATCATAAAAGAAACAGAAGTCAACTACCTAAAAATGGCAAGAGAAACTTCTACTCTAGTAACCAATCATTGTAAAAATTAATAACTTCCTCATTTCTACTCAGTAAATCATTCTGTAATTTCATGACCCTGAACTTCACATCAATCTTTTAATTTGGAATCTCCCCATTTGTGAATTGTTTTTATATCTACAATAAACTCATAAATATTACTCACTGATTGGTGCTTTTAACTTTTCCATTTCTGGATTCTGGGCATGTTGATAAACTAAACAAAGGAAACTCAAGCAACTGTGTAGCCTGTGCTATTACTTTTGTTTTAATGTTGTAATTTAAACCTAGTGTCAAAAGTTAACTTCTAGATGTCCAAGCTGGATTTAGAAAAGGTAGACGAACCAGAGATCAAATTGTTAACATCTGCTGGAACACAGATAAAGGAAGGGAACTCAAAAAAAAAAAAAAAAAAAAGAGCATTAAAACTACATACACATGGAGTATGGATGTGAGAATTTCCTTCTGCATCATTGAGGGTTTTCCTGTAGCTCAGCTGGTAAAGAATCCACCTGCAATGCAGGACACCTGGGTTCGATCCCTGGGTTGGGAGGATCACCCGGAGAAGGGAAAAGCTACCCTCTCCAGTATTTTGGCCTATACAGTCCATGTGGTGGCAAAGGGTCGGACATGGCTGAGCGACTTTCACTTTCTGCTTCATTGATTATGCTAAAGCCTTTGACTGTGTGGATCACAACAATTTTTCGAAAATTCTTCAAGAGATGGTTTGAGAAACCTGTATGCAGGTCGAGAAGCAACAGTTAGAACCGGACATGGAACAACAGACTGGTGAAAACTGGGAAAGGAGTACATCAAGCCTGTATATTGTCAACCTGATTATTTAGCTTCTATGCAGAGTACATCATACAAAATGCCAGGCTGGATGAAGCACAAGCTGTAATCAAGATTTCCAGGAGAAATATCAATAACCTGAGATGTGCAGATGACACTTCCCTTATGGAAAAAGCAAAGAGCAACTAAAGAGTCTCTTGATAAAGGTGAAATAGGAGAGTGAAAAGGCTGACTTCAAACTCAATACTCAGAAAACTAAGATCATGGCAGCTGGCCCTGTGGAGCAGCTGGAGGCTTTGAGCAAATACTGAAAATGTATTTGCTCCTCTCAAGATGAAGGTTGGAAGCTGGAACGAGCATAATAAAGGGTTATGAGCATTCACCAAGTGCCTGAGGCTGGGAATGGATAACAAAGGGTTATACGCCCTGCCTTGAAGCGTTCAAAGGCTTCCTTCTGACCACCTGTTTCTGCGAGCAAGGACTGTTGTTTCATGATAAGACTCCCTTTAGAGTTTTGCAAAAGCTATGTTATGTCTTGGGCAGTGGGAACTGTATTTTATGCTTGAATGCTTTGATGTTTATCGAGAAAGGCTACGTGCAAGTCTGCTGTATGCTCTGTTCCCTGAGACCGTAAAACTGCACAGCTGGATAATACACTTTGTCAGTCCACTAGAGGCTGTCCCTGAGTGTTCCTTTCAGAGTGCGGTTTTCCGAGCCTTACAACTGGTGCCCAACGTGGTGCTCGAAGCAGCAGACTGGTTTTGAACAAGGACCACACTCCTGCAGAAGCGAGGTAAGCAGGATGAGACATCAGACAAGTAAGATTCCTTTTGTTTATCTCATGCATCATTTCTTGAAACAATATGGGGTTAATCTGCTAGAAGAGCAGTTAACTAGCTGTTACCAGACAGTGGTTAAATATAATCCATGGTTTCCAGAGGAAGAAACCTTAGATTTACAGACTTAGACCAGAGTAAAAAATAATGTTTTAAAAGCTTATAGACAGGGGGTAAAAATTCCCTCACAATGGTGGGTAACTTGGTCTCTTTTATGGGTCATTATGAAACAATTAGATGGCTTGGAAGGAAATTCAAAGGTTGAAACTGTTTGATCCCTGCATGAATATGAATTAGAAAAGAAAGATCTATCAGAGGTTTTAAATCAGAAAAATGTAATGCTAGGGCAGATTACGGACAAACAAGAGTCACAGATGCTGAAAGCAGTTAAACAATCAACTTTACCAGAGGTCCCTGATCCGCCTTAACCTTGCTTTTCGCGAGCTCATATTAACAAGCCTCTAACACCGGCTTTTTCGCCCGCCGAGATGCTGTCCGTTGCCGCTACTGCTCCCCCGTTTCCTAGCATTCCTCTTCAGGACATGCCTCTTTGTGAGTGGGCGTTTCCGGTCCAATTTAATACTCCTCAACCTGGACATAATCAGTGGCAATCACCTGATTTTGGTTTGCTCACGCAATTCAAAAAGGCATGTTTGTTGTATAGACCTACCTCACCCTACTGTATGGAACTTCTTGGGGCTAGGCAGATCAATGGCTTCATGCAGATTTTTTTAGTTGCTAAAATGGTTATGACTCCACAACAGCTACTACAGTGGCAAATGTGAGTCACAGATAAAGCCAAATTAATCTTGCAAGAACAGCAAAGCAAGGGAAACCCTGCTGGACTAAATTTTGAAATTCTCACCGGCACCAAAGCTATGGCTGAAACTGCTGCGCAATTACAATTTGTAATATTATAATATTACATATTATACTGGATTTTTTAAAAAAGCTATTAGAGCATGAGCTAAAATCGACAGTTCCACCTCTGATGGATCCTTTGTAAAAATATTGCAGGGACCAACTGAAGAATGTGCTCAGTTTATTAGTAAATTGAAGGAAGCCGTTGATCGCAGTCTTAAGGATACATCTTTGCGAAAAATCATTTTGAAACAACTGGCTTTTGATAATGCTAATAAAGATTGTCAGGCTATTATCAGACCCATTAGGGAGCAAGGAGGAACTATGGAGTATTTGAAAGCTTGCCAGAATGTGGGGACAATTCAACATAAAGCTAAAATAGCTGCTTTAAAAACCTTAAATGCTTCCCAAAAATATAAAGTTAAATGTTTTAATTGTGGCAAGCCAGGACACATGCGGAAACAGTGTCGCTTGCCTTGACAAACACGTCTTTCTCCTGACAAAGGAGGGGCTATTAAAACTAAGCCCCCCAGGCTCTGCCCAAGATGTAAAAAGGAGAATCATTGGCTAAATAAATGCTGCTCTAAATTCAATAAACAAGGTAATGCCTTACCCATCCAAACACCTCCTCTGGGAAACTAGAACAAGGGCTCTCCGATAGCCCCATTAAACAAGGAGGACAACCAAATATTACTGAATTAACAGCGGCTACCAGACATAGTACATGTGTAGACATTCCTGCTCCCTGAGATATGGAATTATTAATGGTAAATAATCCTATGAAAATCTTAACTGGGTATTTTGGCTCTATACCAAAAAATACTGTAGGCCTCCTGTTGGGATGAAGCAACAGCACCAAGCATGGAATAATTGCACATATTGGGATCATTGATAAAGTTTACACAGGTAAAATTGCAGTAATGTTCCATGTGACTCACAACTTGTATTTTCAAAAGGGTGACAGATTTGCTCAGCTATTGCTATTACCCTATGTGCCCCCACTTAATAAAAGGGTAGATACCAGAACAGGTGGCTTTAGGAGTACCAACATTACTTCAGCCCTTTCTACTATTATAAAAGAAATCAATAGGCCCATGTTAAAATTAAAAATCAGAGGAAGAACTTTTGAAGGAATGTTAGACACTGGGACAGATGTCTCCATCATAAGAATAGAGGAATAGCCTTCGGATTGGCCTACGGTTTTAGCCTCCCACCAACTGGTGGGAGTAGGAACTGCAGATGCAGCCCAAACTTAATGTTAGTTCATCTTACTTAAAAGCCCTGGGCCCTAACATGAACCCACCGAGGTGGATTCAAGTCAATGTACGGCAAAACCAATGCAGTATTGTAAAGTAAAATAAAGTAAAAATGAAAATTAAAAAAAATTAAAATTAAAAAAAAAAAAAAAAGCCCTGGGCCCTGATCAATTAGTTGCTTACATTAAACCGAACATTGCCCCATTACCATTAAACTTATGGGGAAGAGACTTTCTACAACAAGCTCAAGTGACTATACAATTGAATGAACCTTTTTCTTAGGGGTCACTGAGATAAAGCCACTGAAGTTAGAATGGAAGTCTAATAAACCTATCTGAACAGCTCAATGGCCCCTATCAAAAGAGAAACTGTACACCTTGCATACTTTGGTGGCTGAATTACTACAACAAAATAGAATAGAAACTACTCAATCGCCATGGAATTCACCAGTTTTTGCTATCAAAAAGAAATCAGGTAAATGGAGAATGTTAACAGATTTAAGGAATATCAAGACTATAATGATTCCTATGGGAACATTACAACCAGGACTCCCAAGCCCTGCTATGGTCCCTAAGACTGGGCTATTATGATTATTGATTTAAAAGATTGCTTTTTCACTATACCCTTACATCCAGAGGACAGGCATCGCTTTGCCTTCTCATTGCCCTGTATTAATAATCAATCTCCTGTTCAACGGTATCAATGGAAGGTCCTGCCCCAAGGTATGATGAACTCCCCTATGGTCTGTCAATTCGTTGTTGACAAAAATTTTGCAGCCCATCAGACAACAATTTCCTGAGGTACATCTCATTCATTACATGGATGACATTTTATTGGCTTCTCCCTCAGAATTTCAATTAAATTTATTAGGTAATGAGGTCATAACTAATTTAACTAATCATGGGCTACTAATAGCAAAAGATAAATTACAACACCACTCCCCTTTTAAATATCTCAGATATTTTATGGACGGCTCCACCGTAAAGCCACAGAAACTTTCTATCAGACAGGGTAATTTACAAACAATGACTTCCAGAAACTTCTCAGGGATATTAATTGGCTATGACCTACCTTGGGGATTCCCACATATGCGTTACAAAATTTGTTCAAATTATTAGAAGGTTCCTCTGATTTGAATAGTCCCCAACAAATTACCCCTGAGGCTGAGAAAGAATTACAATTGGTGGAACAGAAGATTCAACAAACATTTGTATACTGTATTAATTACAATTCCCCCTTTCAGATATATGTTTTTGGTACCAAGATATCTCCTACGGCCATTATAGTACAGGATAATCACCCTATTGAATGGGTATATCTCCATTACAAACAGACTAAACACATTCTTTCCTATATAGACTTAATAGAGAAAATAATTTTTCTTGCATGCTCTCGCTTATGCACTATAGCTAGATATGACCCTACTAAGATTTACCTACCTTTGGCAAAAACAGAAACTGATAATGCTCTCCAGGTGTCCACTATCACTAGTCCCCAAAGGACTAATCCTAGAGGCTTACAAACAAATGAATAATGGCAAGCTGATTTTACACATTACAAACTGCCCCCTTTTAAATTTTTATTTATAGTCATAGATACGTTTTCTGGCTTCATTTGGGCAGTTCCTTCCCCCACCGAGACTGCTAAAGCTGCCATCACAGCCCTTCTACAATGTTTTTCAATGATGGGGATCCCTGCCGCCATCAAAACAGACAATGGTCCTGCTTTTACAGCCAATGCTTTTCATGATTTCATACATCAATGAGGTATTTGCCATCTTACTGGCATCCCGTACTACTCTCAGGGCCAAGCCGTCTTTGAACGGGCCCACCGCACACTCAAGCTCGTTCTTAATGAACAAAACAGGGGGAGTAAGCTAAGGGACCGCTATGGACCTAAAGCCATCTTGCCTATAGCCCTTCTAACAATCAATTATTTTAATTTGCCTCTACACAGTCAGGAAACACTAGCAGAGCGACATTTTTCTGATTCACCCTCGCGTATGCCTGAGCAAACTGCTGTTTGGGTTAAATGTCTTGATCAATGGCAGCCAGGAACACTTAAGTTCCTAGGCAAGGGATATTGTCTTGTCACTTTAGATGATGGAACCGAACAGTGGGTCCCACTCAGAAGAGTCAGAAGACTGGCAGGCCTTGCTCCACACCCCCCGACCAGTAACAGCACTAAAACGAAAATTGCAACAGATGACACTGAAAGACGGCAAGAAAATGAAACGTCCCTGACCAAATGCGCCTTTTCCTACCTGGGCGCAAATGAAAAATCTGTCAAGATGAGCTGCTGCTGCTGCTGCTGCTGCTGCTGCTGCTGCTGCTAAGTCACTTCAGTCATGTCCGACTCTGTGCGACCCCATAGACGGCAGCCCACCAGGCTTCCCCGTCCCTGGGATTCTCCGGGCAAGAACACTGGAGTGGGTTGCCATTTCCTTCTCCAATGCATGAAAGTGAAAAGTGAAAGTGAAGTCGCTCAGTCGTGTCTGACTCTTAGCGACCCCATGGACTGCAGCCCACCAGGCTCCTCCGTCCATGGGGTTTTCCAAGCAAAAGAGTACTGGAGTGGGGTGCCATTGCCTTCTCCACAAGACGAGCTGAGGATACTCTATTGATGACCAACAGGCCATTTTAACCTGTGCTTCTGCGGTAAGTGGTAATTACACCTGTTGGGCTTATATCCCCAACCCGCCTCTTTTACAAGTGGTGGATTAGACAAAATCATCTCCTGTGGTTTTCACAAATGATAGCTTACATTTTCCTGCCCCCTGGTCAGATCTAGGACCACGAATAAAAGAGGAAGGAAAGACAGTTAACACTTATGCATCCAATGCTCCCCATCTGTTTCAGCACCCTCCCTTTGTGTCTCCGTCTATATCCACAATGGTGGACTTACTCTTTCTCAAATGGCTCTTTCTGTCTTGGAATGTTTGCTACCATGACCTTTGTTCTCAACTGGACAGATACTACCTACCATGGACAAA
This sequence comes from Capra hircus, assembly GCF_001704415.2. Classification (NCBI taxonomy): domain Eukaryota; kingdom Metazoa; phylum Chordata; class Mammalia; order Artiodactyla; family Bovidae; genus Capra; species Capra hircus. The sequence continues at coordinate 108,093,448 of NC_030810.1, read as the reverse complement.
TAGCCAACTGCACTCACTATCTATTTAGGCCTTCTGAGCCTCCTTGTGACAGCGTATCTTGGAAGAAAAAATCGTCTGTGCCGGAAATGGACTGGTCCACCTATAGAAGAAGGTTTGGAAAAGTCTCTGTTCACACCAACATGACTTTTGTAGATTGGGGGCCTCATGGACTCTTTGTGAATAGCTCAGAATCACAAGAAAATAATAACACGTGCCAATGGTATAATGTTTAAGCACCACATCTTAACAGAACACAAACAGGACTCTGGCATCAACGCGATGAACTTTTGAACTGGTACAACAGAGGTCTTTCACCTCCCAGACCCCAGATAATCAGTCCAGTCCTGGGGCCTGAACACTGGCATGTTTGGAAAATTCCTGCTTGCTTGTCTCAGTTTAGTGTCTCGTATGCTTATGCACATATTTCCATTCCACAAAATTACACTATTGAGTATAATTACACCGGTTATGTTCGAGCTTGTGTAAACGCGCCATATCTTTTTGCTATTGGACAATTTAGGAGTAATGGCTCAATTCTGTCCTGCACTGTGTCATTTGTATACCTGTTTAAATCATAGTGTGCCAATTAATGTTATTAAAGACAGGGTTGTTTTTAGTCTGGCAAAGGACTGACTTATGGGTTCCAGTTAAGATCTCTGAACCCTGGTCAGATTCCATGTTATTGTCTTTTATTCTGAAAGAATCCCTAAAAAGAAGCAAATGCTTTATTGGCTGGATCAGAGCTGCTATAGTGGGTATTATTTCAGTCATAACCGTTGGTACAGTTTCTAGAATGGCATTGTATAATTCTATTCAAAATCATGATTTCATTACTGCCTGGAAAAAGGATTCTCATGATCTCTGGGCCCAACAAGCTCAGATAGATCAACAAATGCAAATACACTTAGATGACCTACAAGCTGCCCTTATGTGTGTGGGGGGATGATCTGCATGCTTTACAGGTACAATTGAAGTTGTGGTGTCACTGGAATTTCATTACTTTCTGTTTGACCATATGCCATACAATGCCACTGAATATCCTTGGGAACAAATAAAGTTACATCTTTTAGGTTCAAAATCAAACACTAGTCTAGATATAGAAAAACTGAAGCAACAAATCACGTCTACCTTCAACAATATTCCCCCTGTGTTATGTAACACTGACTTCTATAATACACTATCCACTAGTACTTCCTTTCTAAATCCAAAAAAATTGGGTACCTCATACGATGGCTTCTTATGTGCTGATCTTTTTATTGTTTGTTATTGTTCTTATAAGATTCCAAACATTACGTGCTCGAGCCACTGCCACCCAAAAAGCAAGAGTAAAAATGGCTCCAACAGTCCTTGCTCTTAAGGAAAAAGGGAGGAAATGTGGAGGAGCTGGAAGGCTTTGAGCAAATACTGGAAATGTATTTGCTCCTCTCATGATGAAGGTTGGAAGCTGGAACGAGCACAACAAAGAGTTATGAGCGTTCACCGAGTGCCTGAGGCTGGGAACGGATAACAAAGGGTTATACACCTGGCCTTGAGGCGTTCGAAGGCTTCCTTCTGACCACCTGTTTCTGGGAACAAGGACTTTTGTTTCATGATAAGACTCCCTTTAGAGTTTTGCGAAAGCTATATTATGTCTTGGGCAGTGGGAACTGTATTTTATGCTTGAATGCTTTGATGTTTATCGAGAAAGCCTACATGCAAGTCTGCTTTATGCTCTCTTCCCTGAGACCATAAAACTGCACAGCTGGATAATACACTTTGTCAGTCCACTAGAGGCTGTCCCTGAGTGTTCCTTTCAGAGCGCGGTTCTCCGAGCCTTACATGGCCCCATCACTTGACAGCAAATAGATGGGGAAAAATGGAAACAGTGACAGATTTCATTTTGGGGGGCTCCAAAATCACTGTGGACAATACTGCAGCCACAAAATTAAGACACTTGCCCTTGGAAGAAAAGCAATGAGAAACCTAGACAGCATATTGAAAAGAAGAGACATCACCTTGACAACAAAGGTCTGTATTGTCAAAGTTATGGTTTTTCCAGTACTCATATACAGATGTGAGATTTGGACCATAAAGAAAGCTGAGTGCCTAAGAATTGATGCTTTCAAACTGTGGTGCTGAAGAAGACTCTTTAGAGTCCCTTGTGCGGCAAAGAGATCAAACCAGTGTATCTTAAAGGAAATCAACCTTGAATATTCATTGGAAGGATGGATGCTGAGCTGAAGCTCCTATACTTTGGCCACTTGATGTGAAGAATCAACTCATTGGAAAAGACCCTGATGCTGGGAAAGACTGAGAGCAAGAGGAGAAAGGGGCAACACAGGATGAGATGATTGGATAGCATCACTGATTAAATGGACATGAGTTTGAGCAAACTCCAGATTTGTGGTGAACAGGGAAGCATGGCGTGCTGCAGTCCATGAGGTCACAATGAGTCGGACAGGACTGAGAGACTGAACAACAACGACAATGTACGGATGTAAGAGTTGGACTTTTCAGAAGGCTGACTGACAAAGAATTGGTGTTTTCTAACTGAAGGGCTGAATAAGACTCTTGAGAGTTCCTTGGACTGCAAGGAGATCAAACCAGTCAGTCTTAAAGGAAGTCAACCCTGAATATTCATTGGATAGACTGATGATGATGAAGCTGAAGCTCCAGCACTTTGGTCACCTGATGGAAGGAGCCGATGAATTGGAAAAGACTCTGATGCTGGGAAAGATGGAAGGCAAAAGGAGAAGGGAGTGGCAGAGAATGAGGTGATTAGATAGCTTCACTGATTCAGTGGACATGAATTTGAGCAATCTCCAGGAGACCGTGAAGGACACTGAAGCCTGGCATGCTGCAGTCCATGGAGTCACAAAGATTCAACACAACTTAGCTATTAAACAACAACATCAAATCCTAGCCATTGTTTCTCCTGAGACTCAAACTGTCCCAATTATGATATGGGAGGTTTTTCAACCCAGGCGCTTATGAATCCTTTTATCATACATTTATCATTGAGCTTTCCTTTACCTTCTGATATGGCAAAGAGTTCCAGACTCTTGGAGAAACTTCTTGCTCCAAACTAGAAATCAGCCACTTCTCCAAGGTACTTTGGTTCCTTGTAGTGGGAAAATACTATGTGAAAGCCTTAATTTGAGTTCTAAGCCTTCATTTTAGGGTTTTTTAAGTGGCCAGGACCCTTTTTTAAGTCTTAATACTATCATTTTTTATTTATACTTGCAATTCAAGTTTAAAACTACAGAGTTTTACTCATTTCCTCACATCAACTTTTCCACATAGAAAAATTCTAGTTTCCTGTAAATCAACACAATTATGTACTCACTTAAACCCACTATATGCTGTATTCCATACTATCCACCTGTCTCACTATACATCATATCTCACCAGCCTATACACACAAGATAGCTTTAGAATAACAATAAAAACACTACACACAAAAACATGATTTGGGCCAGAGATCCACCAAGAGCAAGCTCTTCTCTCAAGGAAGTTATAAGTAGAAAGAAAAGAAAAACAATGAGAACCATAGTGTTCTGGGTATGAGTAAAGTGGATCTATGCAAGATACCAGTCAAGAGAGGGTTACTTCCACTGCAGCACTAAGGAAGGCTTTCTTGAGAAACAAGCTGCTCAGCTAACCATTATAGGCAGAAAATCATCCAGGCCAAGATGGAGACATTTTGTTTAAAATGCTCAGCAGCTCTGCAAATACAATTATCTCAGCATAATTACAGTTAGTTCAATTTGAAAAATGATATTTCAGCAGAAGCAAAAAAAAAAGTTTTAAATAAGAAGTCAAAGGCATGTCACCATGAAGTTGTGTACATCATTTCATTTATTCCCAGGTATGTTCTTTCTCACAAATCACATCTATGAAATCTGAGTGGATCCTGCTAGTGATATTGTCTCATAATAATTTTCATTTATGTTTCTGCTAGGGTATAAATTATGATTTATCTTACAACCTACAGAAACAATGATTTGACAAAATTTGATGATCATTTGAAAAAATATGATCAGATTGATTATTAGGCGGACAACTTGAGTTTCAGGGTTCCTGGATACTTATTCCAAGTGGAAAAGAAGACATTCAGGGCTCATGATATATTCTGATATGACCTGTTAAGAACACAAGCGAAAAATTGCTCTTCTTAATTGATATTTGTACACTATGTTCATAGCAGCATTATTCACAACAGGCAAAAATGACTGTTGAATTAACCCAAGTGTCTGTTGAGAGATCAACAGGTAAACAAAACAATCTTTAACAGGAAAGAAATTCTAATACAGGCCACCACATGAATGAATTATGAGGGCATAATGCTAAATGTAATAATCATTCACAAAAAGGCAAATGATTCCACTTCTAGAGGTACCTAGAGTATAGAGATTCATGGAGACAGAAAGTAGAATGGTGGTTGCCAGGGTCTGAGGGAGCAAGGATTGGGGAAAGTGGTTTAATGGACATAGACTTCTAGTTTTTCAAGATGAAAAGAGTTCTAGAGATTGGCTGCATAAAATGTGAATGTACTTAAGAATACTAAACTCTATGTGTAAAAATGGCTAATGCAGTAAATTTTCCATGATGTAATTTACTGCAATTTTTTAAAAATAAATTTACCTACAGATGGAAGTTGGGGAAAGTTTCTAGTGAAATATTGAGGCTAAAAAGACATAATATTAATAGATAAAAGAGGGAAAAAATAAAACAATGGACAGAAATTAAAAGATTAAAAAATGAAAACTCACCAGCATCTCCAAAACCATAATGCAAGGCATATAGAAAGGATCAAGGAGGGCACTATTATTGCCACAAGTATCAAGCTAATGGATGCGGGGTGTCCTGGCAATTGGGAGAAAGCAAAACAATATCACTTCAAACCCATTCTCTGGTTCTCCAGGCCTTCTTGCCCACCCAGGTGTCAATACCCACTTTTGTGCTTACCTGCTTTTGATGATTGGACATCTCTGATTCTCTTTCTCATATTCCCAGATGTCATATTCTCACAGCCACCCACAGTCTGTTCTTCTTGCCCCATCCCACCCAGTTTATAGTCCTTCATTCTTACCTATTGCCTGCCTTAATTCAGCTACTTTCATTCCTCTGGCACTGGAGTCCCAGAAATAAATCTCAAACTCTATCTCTCTTTCTCTGTTCTTCCTTTCTACCTCTTCCTCTGTCACTCTTTCTTCCCCCTCTCCTTCCCTCCCTCCCTAGCTCACCCATCAAGTCTCCCCCCTTCCTCAGGACTGCCCTCTGTTCTTGAAGACCATTTCCTCCCATCCCCAGTTGGGCTCCAGTTCCTTCTCACCCCAGTACAGGATGATGTCCTGCTCTCCTAGACTGCTGTACTTCAGTCGGCAACTCAGGCCAGCAGCCTCCCCAGCTGCCACATCCAGGGTTACTCGGAGATACCAAGTCCAGTCAGCATTGGGCATGATGTCTCCCTGCTGAGTTCCAGGCTGCTCCTGCTCGCCTCTCATCCACATCACCCACACAGGTTTTGGGTAGAATCCTGAGACGTGGCACACCAGCAGTAGGTGGCCAGGCCCAGGAGTGGTGTTACTGGACAGCCAGGCTTCAGGCTTCACTGGGTTAGGAAGGTGCAGTAATAATGTCAGATTATGACTCTAATCCAGAGCCTGGGGATTTGGAAACCCACAAATTTGGATAGTTGCCTCTTCCACTCCTATGGAAATCAGATCATTTATTAATTAAATACCTCTCAACTTAGGTGTTCTCCACTTTTGAATTTAAAGAAGGAGGTGGGATGTAATAGAAAAGTCTTGGGGAGAGAACAAGACTAACCTTGCTTCTGCAGTTCTGCTTTCCCTGCATCGAGGACACCCAGGAGATATCGAGGACAGGTTTCTGAGATGAACGACTGAACTGAACTGATTGTGAACAGTGCTTCTATGTACCTCCATGTACAAATATTTCTTTAAAGGTCTGTTTTTAGTCATTATGGGTATTATACCTAGAAGTGGAATTGCTGAGTGAAATGATTACCTCAGTGTCTAATTTTGTGTAATATTCAGTTTTCCATAGCACCTGTACAATCTTACATTCCCACAAGCAATGTGTGAGGGATAGAATTTTAAATAGGTGGATAGATACATACATATATAATAGATGCATACTATATTAGGGGTAAAAATTAACATTTTAAAATATACATTATTAACTATTCAAAGTAAAAATAAACTAATAGTAATAGAGAATTTTTAAATGCTTTTTGCAGTTCTCTTGAACATCTGACTTAGTAGAACACAGCTATATTTTCATATCTGCTCCCAAATACAATCTGATGTCCTATAGTCTCTGGAAAACAATATACACTCAAATAAGATCTTGGTGTTGGTATAAAAATAGCTTTGAACTCATGTCAGGAGCAAGCAAGTGTCCCTGAACACACCTCAAGAACAGCTTACCTAGATCTGGTACTTCTGTAGGGGATGTGTGAAGGTATCATGTCTTCTAAGTTAGAATATTTCTAAAAAAGTTTCATTTTAAGTAACTATCTCATTACCCTGAGGTAACCAAAGGCAGAATGAGTACTTGATTCTTTCCATATATTTACCAATTGTCGAGAGAATGAATTGTTTATACGGCTTCCTAGCAGAACAATGGGTAAGTTTTTGCATTATTGAACACTCATGAATTTCAGCATATTAAAAATATTTGAATCTATCCTGGCCATTTCTTGAGGTTCAAACTGTCCCAGCTGTGACATGGGAACCTTTTAAACCCAGTCACTATGAATCCTTTCAACATGCCTTTATCATTGAGCTTCCCTTTACCTTCTGGTACAGCAAAGTTTTTCCAGACTCTTGTAGAAACTTCCTACCCCAAACTAGAAATTAGCCATTTCTCCAAGATGCTTTGGTGACTTTCAATGGGAAAATAATATGTGGAAACCATAATCTGAGTCCTAAGCATTGGTTTGGGGAATTTTCAAGTGGCTAGGACCTTTTTCTAAAGCTTAAATATTATGATTTTTTAAGTTGTACTTGCAATAAATAAATTTTATACTTTTATACATACTTCAAGTTTAAAACTACAGAGTTTTATTTATCCATGTCATATCAACTACTCTTCTCTACAAAGAAAATCCTGGTTCCCAGGGAATCAACACAAATGTACTCACCTAATTTCACTATACACTATACTCTATACTATCTCCCTGTCCCACTGTACACTCTCTCACTAGCCTATACACGCATGACAGTCTTAGAACAACAATAGAAACCCTACCACCAAAAATATGATGTGGGGTAATTTAAGATTTTTTTCTTACCCTACAATGTATCCCCTGGAGACAAATAAATTTTTATGCTTTAAATCACCCTGACTTCTGGTGTGTTACAAACTTGATAAGCAGTTATGCTCCTTGTTGCATTTTGCTTTAATTTTTAGGAGTTAAAACTCCTGTTTGTTCAATCTGTCATGTTATTAAATGTCTATGTGGACCAGGACATCCTGAATGTCAGAGTTAGGAGCTCAGCAAGTCCTTTCTCCAAATAGTGATAATAATATTTGGACAAAATTTTCAAAATAACCAACTTTAGATTTCTAAAAAATCACCAAAGATACGGGACAAAAGCTATTCAAAGAACTACCTGAACCTCAGCAAGAACAGTGGGAGGGGCAACTTAACATGGGGTTGTTTCCATGCTTTCCTTGACTTCTGGATACAGATATTTGGCAACCTCTTTGACCTCCAAACTCCTCCAAGAACCAAACACAATTTAAGCCCCACCCAAATCACTCACAAGCACCAGATCTCATCTTTATTGAATCTTCTTGTCATTAGCAAGCACTTGGTTTGTGATTTTAGGAAGCTATACCTGATATAATGCTACATGTTAACCATATTTTTTGCCTAGTAACCTGTTCTTAAAATGCCTCTGTTTTTCTCTCTTGTAATTGGCCCAAGGCCGTGTTGCTGAGTTCTGAGCAATGAAATGCAGTGTGCTGGAGATGTAGCTTCCTCCAGGCCTGACCATGTAGGCAACATGCTGATCATCTTGCCATGCAGTGCCATCCTGGAGGTCACCTGTTAGGGAATGTTTAACAGGAGGATTCCTGCATGCTGTTTCTCATAAGTCGTCTGTTCCTTATCAGTGGAACAGCAAGCCACTCCCAGGACTAAGGTCATTATATGAGACAGGCTTGACTCTTCTTCAGTAAACATTCTCTTTACAACAAAACTGCTTCATCTCGATCCTCTTTCTTGAGATATGGATTGTCTCCTGACGTTGTGACCAATATTAATCCCTTGTTCCCTTGGTAATGGTTGCTGCATGTTTGGTTTTCTGATCTTTATCATTGCAAAAGAAATTTCTTGTACAACAGCCTATATATACTCACAGAAAGACCATCAAAGCACCTTTGCTCCATCAGAGCTTGGGTTCCCGTGTGTTTCTTTCTTTCATTTTCTCCCTCTCTCTCTCCAGCTAATTCTCTGGAGTATAGAAACCTGTCGTGCTCACTCTCCTGCCCTGGCTTCCAAGACCCCGCGCCTTTGTGAGCAATGAAAGCCCTGTGTCAAGGTCTTTATTGGTTCTCTGCATTAACCAGGGAATATCAGCCTCTTTCTCTCTTTCATTTTCAGCAGGTTCAGGTCCACTAAAGGACCCCAACAGTCACCTGTTACAGATGGCAGATACAGGGAAAAAGGGCTGTCTGGCCACATGAGGTGTGCTTCATGAGAAATATACTTTGTTGTCTTTAGCCGCTAAGATTCTCAGATTTACTTATAAGTGCAGCACAACTAGCTTTACTGGTTAATATTGTTACCAAACCAAACTTGGGTCCACTTGTCCAACTCACAGTAAAATCAATCTACTGACATTGAGTGATGATGAAGGAAAAAACGGCATTTATTGCAAGGTGCCCAGCATGGGACCAAGCAAGGAGAATGGGCAACTCATGCTTGAAAGACCTGAACTCACTGAAGGCTTTCAAGGAAAGATTTTTTAAAGACTGAATGAAGGAGAAGGTCTCCAGGTGCATGATCAGCTTGTGCACACACTTCTGATGGGTTGATGATGAGGTAACTGGGTGGTATTTCAGCAGTGAAAATCATCAACCTCTGGTTCTAACTAGCCTGGAATTACCTGTTGGTGGTCAACCTGCAGTTAACTTCTTTCACCTGACAAAGGTTTTAGCACCTGCAAAATAGCACACGGATATGGTTTGGAATATTATCTATGTCCCTTGAGGAGGAATTAAAGGTTGTTGACTTTGTTTTGTACCTAAACCATAATATTATCTTGTCATGCTTGACTATTTTCCTTTGTTTCTGCATTTCCTCACTTCTCCAATTAAGTTTGCCCTTGGGAATTCAGAGAAGGACTAGGAGGGAAAAGCTTTTCTACAAACAAAAAGCAGAGAACACTGGGTTTGTTTCCAGAAAGGCCTTGCAGGGTCCTGCTCAGTTACTATATTATAGAACCCAGTAACTAGTATTCTTTCCATTCTCCTGAACTCAGAACCAAATGAGATACAGATATAGAGGATAAGATGTGTGGATCAAATTGTCAATTTAATTTCTGATAAACTTCCTAGAGAATTTTCCTTAAGTGTGTAATCCAAGTAATCTTGCTGGCACGGAAAATTGAAGTGGCCTTACTCACTCTTATAAACTGTTTTTGTTCAAGCCCCCAAATCCATATGTTGAAGCCCTAACTTCCTGTGTGGCTATATTTAAAAAGGAAGCCTCTAAGAAAGTATTGATAAGTGAGGTTAAATAATGTCTTGAGTGTGGGAACTTTTAAGAAGAGACACCAGAGAACTCTCACCTTCTCTCTCTCCCTCTCTCTCTTTCCCTTTCTCTCTCTTTCTCCTATGTCCCACCCCCCGCTCACCACATGCACTGAGAAAAGGTCACATAAGGACATATCAAAAAGGTGGCTGTCTATAAGCAAGCCAAAAGGAGAACCTTCACCAGACTTCTCAAGAATTGTGAAAAAATATGTCTGTGGTTTTCTGTAACCCAGGTTGCGTGTTTTGCTATGCAGCCTAGACAGACTGATACACTCATCTAGTCCAGGCAATTCTGGAAAATCTCCACGCCTGAGGGTCTGTTTCTGATCAAGTCAGAGGATGGAGGAGAGACCAGAGCTGACAATTCTGAAAGCAGCTTGGCTCCAGAGACAAAGAGCAGGAAGAAGCTGTTGAGATATATCACAAACCCAGTTTCTGTCCTGGAGTCACCAATGAACTAATTCACTCTATTGTCATGGGAAAGAATAGGAATAAGAAAAAAAAAATATTTAGGGGACATAAGATGGTATCAGCTCTACCCTCAGACATGACAATGCCCATCCACTCATTCAAACAGAAACCTAGAAACCTGCATTTTTTGAAAATGTATCTCTCCTTTACTCCTCACAGTCACCATGGCATTTGTCTCCATAATCTATAAAATATGCCTCTTCCTCTCTAACCTCACTATCATTTAGTTCTGCTTTCATCACATGTGACCCAGGTCAAGGCCACCACCCCTTATCTAGACAATGCAATCCAAACCCTCTCTCTATCTTTTCAGCACTATGGTCAACATTGCTACAAAAAAAAAAAAAAAAGCAAACTTCATCATGTCAAGTTCATGCTATTAATAGTTCATTTAATTTCATAAAAAATAATCCAAACTCCTATATATGTCAGTTTTATACACAAAGGTTCATATATTAATGTATCATTACCCAACAAAAAGGGTTGAGGAGGTGAAAGGAGTGAGATGTGCAAGAAGGGAGACAGACTATATCAGGGAATGTTTATGAACATGTATCCAAGAGTCTGAAATCTGTATGAAGTGCAACAGGGAAAGAAGGAGGTGGTTATATAAGCTCTCTAGACACACATGATCCCCACAAAATAATCTGATATGGATGGGACATCCTGATTAAAGTCCAACCTGGGACTTCCCTGGTGGTCCAGTGGTTAAGAACCCACCTTGCAATGCAGGAGACATGTGTTCAATCCGTGATCAGGGAACTAAGATCCCACATCTTGCAGAGCAACTAAGCCCACACACCACAACTAGAGAGGCATGCACAGCAACAAAATATCCCACATGCTGCAGTGAAGACCCACACGCCACAAGGAAGAGCCGAGGTAGCCGCATAAGTAAATAAATATTAAAAGAAACCATCCTGCCTGAGGGTCCTTGCCCATCGTGGCGGATCCAGTGCTCTTCCTCTGTCACCAGCCTTCCCAGGCTCCCTCTTCTTGCCCCACTGGTGCCTAGCCTCTAGTGTCCTCACGCTCACCTTTGCCTGGGCTCTTACCTGGCCCTCCACCAAGCTCACATCAGTGGGTTGTTTAACCACTAGAGATCACTGTCCTCAGCACTCCACTGTTGTGTGCCCACCCCACAGTGTCACACTCTACTCCATCATCCCCTCTGTGCCAGCAGAAACCTCACCCTCTGACCACTTCCCTGCTCAAGAAACCACACTGCCTCCCATAACACATGCCTTTTACTGGTCTTTCATTTCCCCATCAGCACTTCTTCAAGTGATTCTCTCCCCTTCTTGGCTCCCAGCAGCAGTCTCTGCTTCTGTTCTGGGTCCTCCTGCCTCTCACATCTACAGCAGTGGGAAGGGTACCACCCTGAGATCCAGGATAAACTTCTTACTAGAATACACTGATTATTGCCCAGGGTCTCAATTTCTCCCACTGTAAAATGACTGCACTAAAAGAATTTGACATTCTCCAATTCTGCTTCAACTCTAACATTTTTTGACTTGGTTTGTGTTTACATTTACTTTTATTTACATAGTCTTTTCTTTCTCTACCTCCTGGACCTCTTTTCTATGGTTCCATGATATTCTCTATTTACCTTTAAGCTGAGTCGCCTGGGTCTCTTCTCTCTTTTATCACCACTCTTCCCTATCCATTCATTCTAAGTGCTGCCCACCACCTTGGCTAAATTTTGAAACCTAAAACATTGCCTTCTCACTGGACCTTAAGTTTTCCTTCTGTAAATAGATTAACAACAGGTAAAATGCTTTTTTTTTTTTTTTTTTGTAAAATAAAAGCCAAGAAATGAACAAAAAACACTACCACAAAACAGAGGTATATCAGGTAAGATATAGCTTTGTAAATTATTAATACAAGCATATGCTGACCTCACAAGATGAATAAAATCTTTAAGAAGGAACTCAAATAAGACATTGAAAATAAGAGTGGGAAATGGAAGCTGACATTTAGGCTTCCCAGGTCATTTTCATGAGTTGGTTCCCAAGACTTATGTCTATAATAGCCACATGAATGAGGAGGTAATGTCTTGAGATCACCCCCCTCCCAAAAGGCAAGTTGTCAAGGGACTTTTGGGGGCTTCCCAGGTAGGGCTAGTAGTAAAGTACCCACCTGACAATGTACAAAATGTAAGAGATGTGTGTTTGACCCCTGGGTTGGGAAGGTCCCCTGGAGGAGGGCATGGTAACCCACTCCAGTATTCTTCCCTAGAGAATCCCACGGACAGAGGAACCTCAAGGGCTACAGTCTGTAAGCTCACAAAAAGTTGGACACAACTGAAGTAACTTAGCATGCACGCATGCATGGGACTTTTTACTACACCCTCAGTGAAATTTGATTAGGAAAAAAGAAAATCCACCCATATGAACAGGGAAATAATAAGAAAACTTATGGCTGCCTTGTGCTCTGCCTAGAAAATTTTTAAATTATTCTTATGAAAATTCTTAATCACAGGTTTGCTAACATGAGTTTGGCATTGAAAATATCTATTTAATTTTTAATGCCCAATCAGAATTTAATATCTTCCCCACCCGGAGATCAAACCCATGTCTCTATGTCTCCTACATTGGCAGGCAGGTGCTTTACCACTAGTGCACCTGGGAAGCCCATAGGCCACTATACACTCGCCCACATCCACAGAATGCACAGGTGACACTAGAGGTAAGGAACCTGCCTGCCAATACGGGAGATGTAAGAGATGTGGGTTCGACCTCTGGGAAGATGCCCTGGAGGAGGGCATGGCAACCCACTCCAGTTTTCTTGCCTGGAGAATCTCATGGACAGAGGAGCCTGGCGGGCTACAGCTCATGGGTATGCAAAGAGGTGGACACGACTGAAGCGACTGAGCATGCACAGAATGCACAAAACCTTTTCTAAACAACCAATTAAAAAGAAACTTTATTCTGATCAACTCATGCTAGACAACAGGCTGAATAACCTTGCCATGCTCTCTAAGTAAGATGATAATTTTTAAATTTTCTTATTTCTTTGGATGATATATTACTTCTGGTATTTTTTCAGCTTTTTTAAAAAACTGAAGTACAGTTTACATAAAACTGTATATAAATCACAGGCATATGATATAGTGATTCAGAATTTTTATATGTTATACTCTATTTGTAGTTATTATAAGATATTGGCTATACTCTCTGTGTTGTTCAATATATCCTTGTTTGTCAGCCTTTTAAAATAAAAAGTTATTGCCATTTCTGTTGTGTCTTTTAAATATTAAGTATCATAGATAATTCTTTTAAAGGTTTCAGATAGTACACTTGGCAAATGTAAACACAGAACTGAATTCTAGGGATCCATGATCAACACAATCTTCTTTTTTTCTAATATATATTGTCCTTGCTTTATGCAATTTCAATATATAAAGGTTTCAGTTACCATGGTTTATTTAAATAATGCCAAATCCCCAACAACATGGCTCAAATTTCAGTTACCACAGTATATTAAATACTAGTAATTGAATAAAGCACAAACTGTACTAGTAGCTCTACATTCTATGAAAGACAGTGGAAACAATAAATGTGCAATCAGTGATCAATGACATCAATGGTCAATCACAACACTTCTTTCAAAGCTTGTCAGTGACTATTAATTCCATGCACAGAGAGCAAATTGTGTACAGTTGACACTTGAATAATGTGATTTGAGCTACATGAGTCCACTTATAGGGGACTTTTTTCTTCAGTTAATACAGTCTACAGTACTACATGATCAGAGGTCAGTTGAATCTGCACGTATAGAACTGTGGTTTGGGAGGGCCAACTGTGAAGTTATACACGGATATTCAACTGCAGAAAGAGTTGGCCCCCTAACTCTAGATTGTTTTGAAGTCAACTATACCTACATTATTTCCTTGTATTCCAATAATAAATCCATGTGACATTTATATGGACAAAAATAGAAAAACGGAATCAGCCAACATAGATGAAAATGAAAATGCCAGAAGTGAGATTTGAATTGAATCTAAATGAAGCCATAGGAGATATAGCAGACCTGGGGAATGTTGATACCACCACTGGATGAGAAATTATATATATGAACCTAAAGGAACTTAGTGAAGGCAAACTTATGAACATCAATGAGGAAAATAATAGTGTCAAAAGGATGAAGGTGTCCCAGATTAAGTGATGCCTACAGAAAATTTCACGTTTGAGGAACCCTCAATGTATCAAAAAGTCAGTGTTAATTGGAAACTGATCCATTCTTAGAAGGAATTATGAAAGTTCACCAAGGCCTAGAAAAGATATTCCATATCTATAAGTGATATGATGAGAATAAGGCAAGCATGGCTAAAATTGCTATAGATAAATATTTACAAGAAAATAAAACATTTAAATTCTGGACATTTATATCATTTTCAGTGTTGCTGTTGTTGTTCAGTCATTCAGTCACGTCCAGGTCTTTGAAACCCCATGGACTGCAGCATGTCAGGCTTTCCTTTCCTTCACTATATCCCAGAGTTTGCTCAGACTCATGCTCATTGAGTTGGTGATGCCATCCAACCATCTCATCCTCTGCTGCCTTCCTCTCCTTTTCCCTTCAATCTTTACCAACATCAGGGGTCTTTTTCACCTGAGTTGGCTCTTATCACATGGCCAAAGTACTGGAGCTTCAGTGTCAGCATCAGTACTTCCAATGAATATTCAGGGTTGATTTCCTTCAGGATTGACTTTTGATCAAATCCTCTAGGATTTGACTTTTGACTTCAAATCAAAAAGGATTTCCTTTTGATCTCCTTGTTGTCCACAGGACTCTCAAGAGTCTCCTCCAGCACCACAGTCTCTTTTCAGTGTTTTCACTATTTTTCTCGGTTTCAGTGTTTTCAGTGACAGTGTGCTAAAGTAATACTAGTGTTACTATTTTTTTCAACTTCTCTATACAGTTGACCCTTGAACACCATGGTTTTAAACTATGTGAGTCTGCTTTTACATGAATTCTTTTCAATAAATATGTACTACAGCACTACACGCTCCACAGATATTGAACCACACAGATATAGAGGGCCAGCCTCTGCACAGTTTTACACAGATTTCATGAGCTCAACCCCCACATTGTTCAAGGACCAACTGTGTATTTATAACCAAAAATAAGAAAAATTTTAATGCTTTGACAAAAAATTTTAAAGGTGATGGAATGATCCTAATTTTCCCATTGATAATTTAAGTCTTTTTGCTTGGTTTCACCTTGCCATGATCAGTTTTTAGAGTCCAACACTATCATGCAAAGAAAAAACTGATTTTACATTGTAAGATTTAGACTCAATATTTTAAAATTATAATTTATTAACATTCATAATATCTTCTTTTGGACATATCATTTTATTTTTTCTTTTTTTTTTTTTTTACCAGTTGGCTATATCTGATTTTTTTTTTAATTTTAAAGTCTTTAAAGAATGCCTTAATCCCCTGAAGTTTGGGAGGAATTAACTGCATTGGATTAGGATTATAATATCATTCTCTTTATGGTATCAATTTACTGAATATAAAGCCAAACAACTACTAAGTCCATCAATTTAAAGGATATTTTTAGAAGTATACATTTGGCCTGTTTTCTAAAACCCATAATTTTATCCATATCTTCAAAATTTCCTAAGAAGTATTGAAGATTACCACAAATTTAATTCTTAATCCTATGATGACATTAGCACCTCATCTTATATTTAACAATGATTTTCAGTTTATATTTATTTACATTTTTAAAACATTCAAGTGCCTTTTTGGAAACTGAAAATGATAGTACCATTCTTGTATGATATTTTTAAAGCTATTTAAAACTAAGCTTTTACTATATGTTTTGCTATCAAAATTTTAAAATTAATGTGCATAGATCAAACTATATAGAATGCCATCAAATTTTTTTAAGTATTTTAAGATGCTTGTCAATTATATTTTCCACACAGGGTGGTACTATCATATACCTAATGTTTCAAATCATTTTTGTATGTATTCAGCTTTTGTAGCTATGTATGATTTATATAATTCCTTCCCAATCATCTCGTGTACTAAGCTAGCTATTCAACACACACACACGCAAAATGTTTTATGTATTTATAAATACATAAATCTAATAATTATGTTTTACCTGGCTCATATCTGAGATGATATCATCAAATCTTAGTGGAAAATAGTGAGCATTTCTTACCTTATTTAAAATTGCTTGATTTGAACTTCCCTGGAGCTCCAGTGGTTAAGACTCTGTGCTCCCAATGCAAGGGGCCTGGGTTCAATCCCTTGTCAGAGAACTAGGTCCCACATGCCAAAACTAAGACTTAATACAGACAAATAAACAAATATTTAAAAATTTAAAAATTGCTTGATCTATAACATCTACCATAATTTCAGTTGATCATTTCATATTTTATCCCCTAAATAATGTGCTACTATATTATTTGTTGTAAATGTTAGTCTTCTGCATAAATGTTCTATCATACTGATAGTGTTGGCATAATTTATGTAATGTCTGCCAAATGAAAAGAATGCTAGTACATTTTATTGGATGGTGCTCTGAATGCTTGATTTTGTCCTATCAAGCATTCAATCATGCATATGATGTATTTATTTACAGCATGTCGATATTTTCAAAATAGTCATAGTCCCACAGCACTTATAGTTTCATAATTGATCATATTTCATTTTTGAATATTTATTATGTATTCAAATATTGTCCTTTTGCTATTAACATGATAACTCTGCTGATCATCTACTCATTTCCTTTATTAGATAATTTTTTCATCACTAAAAGATTTTCAGTATAAATTTTAAAATAATAATAAAGCAATACATATAGGATTTTAAAAAACAGAATCTAGTTATTTTTCACCAATTGAAAAAATTGTGTGAATTGATGTTTCAGAACCTCTTTTCTTTATATATATATATATATATATATATATATATATATATATACACACACATATACCTACTATACTCACTGTAGTCACTATACTGAGTGGTGAACACCACTAAGCCATAAAAAGGAATGAAATAATGCCATTTGCAGCAACATGGAAGGAACTAGAGATTGCCATACTAAGTGAAGTAAGTCAGAAAAATGAAAATCAAACATCATATGATATCACTTACATGTGGAATCTAAAAATGACTGAAATGAATGTATCTGCAAAGCAGAAACAGAATCATGGACTTAGAAAACAAACTGTAGCTGCCAAGGTGAAGAGATGGAGTGGGAGGTCGGAGTTAGCAGATATAAGCTTTTATTTAGAGAGCTCTCCATTCTATGTATAAAATGAGGTCCTACTATAGAGCCCAGAGACCTATATTCAATATCTTACAATAAATATTTTAATATTGCATATATATGTATAACTAAATCACTTTATTGTACCACAATAATTAATACAACATTGTATATCAACTATACTTCAATTTTTAAAAGAAGGAAGAATTTTTTTTTTATTTTTTAAAAAGCATCCTATCTGTTCTTAATCTTTTTACTGAGCATTCAAAAATGTACCCAATCATACAGTCCATTGATATATCACAAATAGAACACATCTATATTATGCAATTCAGATCAACAGGTAGAATATCACTAGTACCTGGGAAGACTCCATATGTCACTCCTTACTGCATCTCTGATTCCTAAACATAACCACTATTTTTACTTTTAACATCATAATTAGTTTTTCTCTCCCACTGTAGTATCTTCTGCCTAAAGAATATGCTTCAACATTTCCTTTCCTGATAACAAATTGCTTCACTTTGCTCTTGTCTAAAAATAAGAACAGTATTTACCTTCAGTTTTGATGGATAGTCTCACTGACTATAGAATTCTAGATTTTCAATTTCATTGTCTTAGAACTCTGAAAACAGTATTGCATGCAATTCTGGCCTCTATTGTTTTCTTTGAGATGTCAGATGCTAGTTTAGTGATAGAAATCTAGCCTATAGTCTCTGGCTATTATTAAAATATTCTCTTTGTTTTTGGTTTTCAGTAGTTTCACTGTGATGTACATGGTATGATTATACACAGGAGGTGATGAATAGATTCGCAGATTAGATCTGGTAGACGAGTGCCTAAAGAAGTTTGGATGGAACTTTGTAACACTGTACAGAGGCAGAGACCAAAACCATCCCAAAGGAAAAGAAATGCAAGAAGGCAAAGCGGTTGTCTGAGGAGGCTTTACAAATACCTGAAGAAAGAAGAGAAGCGAAAGGCAAGGGATACAGGGAAAGACATATTCAACTGAATGCAGAGTTCCAGAGAATAGCAAGCAGAGAGAGATAAGAAGGCCTTCTTAAATGACCAATGCAAAAATTAGAGAAAAACAATAGAATGAGAAAGATTAGAGAGCTCTTCAAGAAAATTGGAGGTAACAAGGGAACATTTCATGCAAGGATCAGCACGATAAAGTACAGAAATGATAATGACCTAACAGAAGCAGAAGATATTAAGAAGCAGTGAGAAGAATACACAGAAAAACTATACAAAAAAGGCATTAATGACTCAGATAACCATGATGGTGCGATCATTCATCTACAGTCAGACATCTTGGAATGTGAAGTCAAGTGGGCCTTAGGAAGCATCACTACGAACAAAGCTAGTGGAGGTGAGGGAATTCCAGTTGAGCTCTTTCAAATCCTAAAAGATGACACTGTGAAAGTGCTGCACTCAATATGCCAGCAAATTTGGAAAACTCAGCACTGTCCACATGACTGGAAAATGTCAGTTTTCATTCCAGTCCCAAAGAAAGGCAATGCCAAAGAAATCTGTATGCAGATCAAGAAGAAACAGTTAGAACTCGATATGGAACAATGGACTGGTTCAAAATTGGGAAAGGAGAGTGAAAAGGCTGTATATTGTCACCCTGCTTAGTTAACTTCTATGCAGAGAACATTATGCAAAATGCCAGGCTGGATGAATCACAAGTTGGAATCCAGATTTCCAGGTGAAATGTCAACAGCCTCAGATATGTAGATGATACCACTCTAATGGCAGAAAATGAAGAGGAACTAAGGAGTCTCTCGATGAAAGGGAAAGAGGAGAGTGAGAAAGCTGGCTTAAAATTCAATTTTCAAACTACTAAGATCATGGCATCTGGACCTATCTCTTCATGGCAAATAGAAGGGAGAAAAGTGGAAGCAGTAACAGATTTTATTTCCTTGGACTCCAGATCACTGCTGACAGTGAGTACAGCCATGAAACTAAAAAACACTTGATCCTTGGAAGGAAAACTATAACAAATCTGGACAGTGTGTTGAAAAGAAGAGACATTACTCTGCCAACAAAAGTCCATATAGTCAGTCCATATGATTTTTTCGGTATTCATGTACAGATATGAGAGCTGGACCATAAAGGAGACTGAGTGCTGAAGAATTGATGCTTTCAAATTGTGGTCCTGGAGAAGACTTGTGAGAGTTCCTTGGACTGCAAGGAAGTAAAAAACTGTTAATCCTAAAGAAAATCAACCTTGAGTATTCATTGGAAGGACTGATGCTGAAGTTGAAGCTCTAACACTTTGGCTACCTGATGAGAAGAGCCAACTCATTGGAAAAGCCCCTAAGGCCAGGTAAGATAGAGTGCAGGAGGACACGGGGGTGACACAGAATAAGATGGTTGGATAGCATCCTTGACTCAACACGAACTCCAGGAGCTAGTGGAGGACAGAGGAGCCTAAACTACTACAGTCCATGGGGTCGCAAACAGTTGGATAGGACTTACTGACTGGACAACAACACTTATTATGACATTTTTGTTGTTGTTGTTCATTTTCTCCTTCTTCATTGGAATTCTTGATCCCATTTTTCTATTTTGGGGACTTCTCAACCATTATTTCATCTCTACCGTTTTCTCCATCTCTTCAGTCACTTTGTGACCAGCTATGCATATATTTGACCTTTATATGGTATTTCCTCAGCTGCATACTTTGTCTTTTCTGTATTTTCTACCCTTTGTTCCTTCAAAATTTATTCTAGACATATTCTTCTAATCTATCTTCCAGTTCAGTAATTCCATCTTTAGTGAGGTCTTATCTGGTATTATATTCATCCATTTTTTAGCTACTATCATTTTATTTTTTGACTACAGAAGTTTCATTTGCTTCTCTCTATATAACTTCCATTTAGCTGCCAAAACTCTCATCTTTTTTTGTTTCCCTCCTTGAATGTGTTAAGCCTACTCATTTTAAAGTCTGGGCCTGAATACTTCATTATCTAGGATGCTAGTATACCTGTATCTGTTGTCTGTATTACTCTCTGTATTGTTCTAAAGAAAAATTATTCATTTGGCCGTGTCTCTATGTTTCTCGGTATTTGGGTTTTGTTTTTGTTTTATTTTTTAATATAAATTTATTTATTTTATTTGGAGGTTAATTACAATATTGTATTGGTTTTGCCATACATCACATGAAACCGCCACAGGTATACACATGTTCCCCATCCTGAACCCCCCTCCCTCCTCCCTCCCTGTACCATCCCTCTGGGTCGTCTCAGTGCACCAGCCCCAAGCATCCAGTATCATGCATCGAACCTGGACTGGCAGTTCATTTCATATATGATATACTTGTTTTTGTTTTAAAATTTTTTTTAGTGTTGATCATTTACACTTCAAAAGTATACAGAAATCTTGGGCTTAGGAAAATGTTACCTTCCCCCAAAATCATTTGCGGGTATTGACAATACAAAATCACCTTATTAATTTCAGAAATTACAATAAGCTGAAACTTGGTTACAGTCTCTGCAGAGTTACACTCCTTCTGATCTACACTGACTTCAGATGCAGCCCTTTAAGATTGGAACATGTGTATACCCACGGCTGATTCATGTCAATGTATGGCAAAAGCCACTACAATATTGTAAAGTAATTAGCCTCCATTAAAATAAATAAATAAATAGATAAAAGTTAAAAATAAAAAAGATTGTAACCCAAAGTTCAGGCCATGATACATTTAAAGATTTGCAAGTCTGTTCAAAGCTTTGATGAGCTTTTTGGTGTGTTTTCTGTTTGTTTTTCTAAGAAAGAAATGGAAAATTTTATTCAAGCCAACTGTGAGGATTATAACCCAGAAAAAGTTCTCAGAAAGTTCTGAGAACTGTTTCACCCAGTAGAAGTCAAGGCACAGTTACAGAAGATTTGGGAGACAAAAGAATGTGGATTAAATGATGTATTATAGACAGTTTACATGATCCAGATCTAAGTGTCATCCTGGTGGGACATGTGACCCCTTACAAGATCAAGAAGGAAGGAACACTTGCTGAGTACTGTGGAGTAAAATGCATATTGTATGGCAAGACAAGAGACATTTAAACATAATAATTTGTTTCTGCCTTTTGGCATCCTACTGTGCATTGTATCTGTGCATTATATATTGACCAAATATTGTCCTTTGTCAGAAATACTTGCTCAACCATAAAAAGCAATATTCTCCTAACATCAATAAACAACTCCTTAAAATATAACTTTTTTCAGTGTTTTCAGCACCTCTCATGGAATCAGAAGATGCTCGTAGTGGAAAAGCAGCCCAACTATAAGACTCATTCTGTGAATTTCTCTTTTCTCCTAGATATTAAGCCAGTAATTTATTTCTCCTTTGTTAGTTCCTCAATGTCTTGAGGCAGATTTCATTTCATATTTTTGTTTTTTTTACTTATCTTTGACAAAAGAGTTGGTTCAAATTGGATAGTCCGCCATTCCAAGAAGCAGAAGGCCTCTGAAAAAAGTGAAAGTATTAGTCACTTAGCCATGTCTGATTCTTTGTGACACTATGCACTGTAGCCTACCAGGCTCCTCTGTTCATGAAATTCTCAAGACAAGAATACTGGAGTTGGTAGCCATTCCCTTCTCCAGGAGATCTTCCTGACCCAGGGATCGAGCCCAGGTTTCCTGCGCTGAAGGCAGATTATTTACTGTCTGAGCCACCAGGGAAGCCTTTAAATTGTTTATTAATAAAACTTACCATCTTTCCATGTGTACACCTTAATTTCTGTCTCAGAAATACAGGCAACAACAGAGCTGGAACAAACAAGTTGAGACTCTATAATGGGAAGTGACCCCTGAGCTTCTATATAAAATGAATTCGAGGTGAATTTCCTCACAAGTCTCCTTTACTGTGAAGCTAGTTCAAAATAATGTAGTAAAGGAACCAAATTTGGGATATCTTATCTAAGCTCCCCACCTAGTCCAAACTGAAAACAAGGGCAAAAACTGGCACCAATGTTTTAAAACAGCCCATATCTAAGAGTCTCTGATTTCTTTAACAGATTCTTTGTCTCAGCCATTCATCCAGAGGCAACCTAATTGAAGGCCATTGTTCACAGAATCTCATGCACATTTTCTTAAGATTTGCCTTGTGGCCTGTGTTTTCAACACTGACTTTGTGAGGTCTGGGTGTTTATTTAAGGCTTAGCAAGTAAATCTCTACTTTCATAGAAATGCACCCTTGCTCTAGCAGATGCTGTGGAACCACCAGATTTCCCCTTCAAGATAAGCATGCATGTTTTCTCAGTCTCAAAGAGTGTTGGCTGCTGACAGCTCACAGACATGCTCCTCTCTGGGAAGTGCCTACACTGGAAGAGGTGGTTTGGCCAAAGGAACATCCCTCCCCTGCAGAAAGCACATATGAAATATGTGAGTAAAAAGTACGTCACATTACCTAGCTTTAGGAAGTCTCTGAAGGGTCCTCCTAGCTCCAGAAGTCTCTGTGAGTTTAATTAGATCCTCTACTGAATCTGCAGCACAGTTCAGCCTCACCATCTCCTCAGTCCTGCTGTTGCTGAGAGCACCCCCAGCAAGCCTCCTGCACGCAGCTGAGTGTGTTTCCTTAGAAACTGACCTAGGACACTCATCTGTATGAAAAATAGCCACTTAGACAAAACCATCCTAAGTAGCAGCAACCTAGCACAGTAAGCCTCAAGTGGACACTAGAAGCAAAGTCCTTCTAGAGCCTGTCCAGGCCACAACAATAAAAAAGCTACACAGCATACAAAAATCTATATGCTGGGAATGGATAAAGAAAAAGTGAAAGTGAAGTCGCTTAGTCCTGTATGACTCTTTGCGACCCCACGGACTGTAGCCTACCAGGCTCCTCCGTCTGTGGGATTTTCCAGGCAATAGTACTGGAGTGCATTGTCATTTCCTTCTCCAGGGGATCTTCCCAACCCAGGGATCGAACCCGGATCTCCCATATTGCAGACAGCCGCTTTACCGTCTGAGCCACCAGGGAAGTCTTGTAGCCCATATATACAGTGGAATATTGCTCAGCCAATTATTAAAAAAAAGGAGCAAAATAATGTAATTTGTAGCAACAGGCATGGATCCGAGACTGTCATACTGAGTGAAATGTCAGAGAGAGAGACAGCATACGATGTTGCTTGTATATGAAATCTAAAAAATGGTAAAAATGAACATATTTCCAAGATGCAAATAGAGTCACAGATGTAGAAAACAAACTTATTGTTACCAAGTGAAAGGGGAAGGAATAATCTGGAGATTGGGATTCACATAAACATATTGCTAAGAATACACAGAAGAACTGTACAAAAAAGATCTTCATGACCAAGATAATCATGATGGTGTGATCACTCATCTAGAGCCAGATATCCTGGAATGTGAAGTCAAGCGGGCCTTACAAACCATCACTACGAATAAAACTAGTGGAGGTGATGGAATTCCAGTTGAGCTATTTCATCCTGAAAGATGATGCTGTGAAAGTGCTGCACTCAATATGCCAGCAAATTTGGAAAACTCAGCACTGGCCACAGGACTGGAAAAGGTCAGTTTTCATTTCAGTCCCAGAGAAAGGCAATGCCAAAGAATGCTCAAACTACCACACAATTGCACTCATCTCACACGCTAATAAAGTAATGCTCAAATTCTCCAAGCCAGGTTTCAGCAATACGTGAACCGTGAACTTCCAGATGTTCAAGCTGGTTTTAGAAAAGGCAGAGGAACCAGAGATCAAATTGCCATAATCTGCTGGATCATGGAAAAAGCACGAGAGTTCCAGAAAAATATCTGTTTCCACTTTATTGATTATGCCAAAGCCTTTGACTGTGTGGATCACAATAAACTGTGGAAAATTCTTCAAGAGATGGGAATACCAGACCACCTGACCTGCCTCTTGAGAAATCTGTATGCAGGTCAGCAAACAACAGTTAGAACTGGACATAGGACAAGAGGTTTGTTTCAAATAAGAAAAGGAGTACATCAAGGCTGTATGTTGTAATCCTGCTTATTTAACTTATATGCAGAGTACATCATGAGAAACATTGGGCTGCAAGAAACATAAGCTGGAATCAAGATTGCCAGGAGAAATCTCAATAACCTCAGATATGCAGATGACACCACCCTTATGGCAGAAAGTGAAAAGGAACTAAAAATCCTCCTGATGAAAGTGAAAGAGGAGAGTGCAAAAGTTGGCTTAAAACTCAACATTCAGAAAACGAAGATCATGGCATCTGGTCCCATCACTTCATGGGAAATAGACGGGGAAACAGTGGAAACAGTGTCAGACTTTATTTTGGGGGGCTCCAAAATCACTGCAGATAGTAACTGCAGACATGAAATTAAAAGATGCTTACTCCTTGGAAGGAAAGTTATGACCAACCTAGATAGCATATTCAAAAGCAGAGACATTGCTTTGCCGACTAAGGTCCATCTAGTCAAGGCTATGGTTTTTCCAGTGGTCATGTATGGATGTGAGAGTTCGACTGTGAAGAAAGCTGAGCACCGAAGATTTGATGCTTTTGAACTGTGGTGTTGGAGAAGGCTCTTGAGAGTCCCTTGGTAGCTTGACAGGGATTGCATTAAATTTGTAAATTGCTTTGGGTAGTATACTCATTTTCACTATATTGATTCTTCCGATCCATGAACATGGTATATTTCTCCATCTATTAGTGTCCTCTTTGATTTCTTTCATCAGTGTTTTATAGTTTTCTATATATAGGTCTTTAGTTTCTTTAGGTAGATATATTCCTAAGTATTTTATTCTTTTCGTTGCAATGGTGAATGGAATTGTTTCCTTAATTTCTTTTTCTACTTTCTCATTATTCATGTATAGGAATGCAAGGGATTTCTGTGTGTTGATTTTATATCCTGCAACTTTACTATATTCATTGATTAGCTCTAGTAATTTTCTGGTGGAGTCTTTAGGGTTTTCCATGTAGAGGATCATGTCATCTGCAAACAGTGAGAGTTTTACTTCTTCTTTTCCAATTTGGATTCCTTTTATTTCTTTTTCTGCTCTGATTGCTGTGGCCAAAACTTCCAGAACTATGTTGAATAGTAGCGGTGACAGTATGGTACTGGCACAAAGACAGACATATAGATCAATGGAACAAAATAGAAAGCCCAGAGATAAATCCACACACATATGGACACCTTATCTTTGACAAAGGAGGCAAGAATATACAATGGAGTAAAGACAATCTCTTTAACAAGTGGTGCTGGGAAAACTGGTCAACCACTTGTAAAAGAATGAAACTAGATCACTTTCTAACACCGTACACAAAAATAAACTCAAAATGGATTAAAGATCTAAATGTAAGGTCAGAAACTATAAAACTCCTAGAGGAGAACATAGGC
The DNA here is from genome assembly GCF_001704415.2 of Capra hircus. NCBI lineage: Eukaryota > Metazoa > Chordata > Mammalia > Artiodactyla > Bovidae > Capra > Capra hircus. The sequence goes on along the minus strand of NC_030810.1, from coordinate 108,067,627 downwards.
AAAACACTCTCAGGCATAAATCACAGCAGGATCCTCTATGATCCACCTCCCAGAATTCTGGAAATAAAAGCAAAAATAAACAAATGGGATCTAATTAAAATTAAAAGCTTCTGTACAACAAAGGAAAATATAAGCAAGGTGAAAAGACAGCCTTCTGAATGGGAGAAAATAATAGCAAATGAAACAACTGACAAACAACTAATCTCAAAAATATACAAGCAACTTCTGCAGCTCAATTCCAGAAAAATAAACGACCCAATCAAAAAATGGGCCAAAGAACTAAATAGACATTTCTCCAAAGAAGACATACGGATGGCTAACAAACACATGAAAAGATGCTCAACATCACTCATTATTAGAGAAATGCAAATCAAAACCACAATGAGGTACCACTTCACACCAGTCAGAATGGTGCGATCCAAAAATCTGCAAGCAATAAATGCTGGAGAGGGTGTGGAGAAAAGGGAACCCTCCTACACTGTTGGTGGGAATGCAAACTAGTACAGCCACTATGGAGAACAGTGTGGTGATTCCTTAAAAAATTGCAAATAGAACTACCTTATGACCCAGCAATCCCACTTCTGGGCATACACACTGAGGAAACCAGAATTGAAAGAGACACATGTACCCCAATGTTCATCGCAGCACTGTTTATAATAGCCAGGACATGGAAACAACCTAGATGTCCATCAGCAGATGAATGGATAAGAAAGCTGTGGTACATATACACAATGGAGTATTACTCAGCCGTGAAAAAGAATTCATTTGAATCAGTTCTGATGAGATGGATGAAACTGGAGCCAATTATACAGAGTGAAGTAAGCCAGAAAGAAAAACACCAATACAGTATACTAACACATATATATGGAATTTAGGAAGATGGCAATGACGACCCTGTATGCAAGACAGGAAAAAAGACACAGATGTGTATAACGGACTTTTGGACTCAGAGGGAGAGGGAGAGGGTGGAATGATTTGGGAGAATGGGAATTCTAACATGTATACTGTCATGTAAGAATTGAATCGCCAGTCCATGTCTGACGTAGGGTGCAGCTTGCTTGGGGCTGGTGCATGGGGATGACCCAGAGAGATGTTGTGGGGAGGGAGGTGGGAGGGAGGTTCATGTCTGGGAACGCATGTAAGAATTAAAGATTTTAAAATTTAAAAAAAATAAAAAATTTAAAAAAAAAAAAAAAGAGTCCCTTGGACTGCAAGGAGATCCAACCAGTCCGTTCAGAAGGAGATCAGCCCTGGGTGTTCTTTGGAAAGAATGATGATAAACCTGAAACTCCAGTATTTTGGCCACCTCACCTGAAGAGCTGACTCATTGGAAAAGACTCTGATGCTGGGAGGGATTGGGGGCAGGAGGCAAAGGGGACTAGAGGGGATGAGGTGGCTGGATGGCATCACCGACTTGATGGATGTGAGTTTGAGTAAACTCTGGGAGTTGGTGATGGACAGGGAGGCCTGGCGTGCTGCAATTCATGTAGTTGCAAAGAGGCGGACACGACTGAGCAACTGAACAGAACTGATGTATAAAATAGATAATTTATTAGAATCTACTAAATAGCACAAGAATATACTCAATACTCTATAATGACCTATATGGGAAAAGAATCTAAAAAAGAGTTGACTATAAGTATACATAGAACTGACTCACCTTTGATACAACTAAAACTACAACAATATTGTAATCAACTATACTACAATAGTTTTTTAATTAAAAATTTCTTTAAAACTCCATGTTAAACCACTCAAGCAACTGCATACTAGCAAGATCAAAACCTCATGTTGTCATTCCCTAATTTCTAAATCCAAATGTTTCTCATACATTAATTTGTTCTCCATTTCGGTAATGATTTTTCCCTCCATGCTTATCTTCTAACAAAGGCCCCAGTAAGCTTTATTTACTATGCCAAAGCCTTTGACTGTGTGGATCACAAGACATTGTGGGAAATTCTGAGAGAGATGGGAATACCAGATTATCTGACCTGCCTCTTGAGAAATCTGTATGCAGGTCAGGAAGCAACAGTTAGAACTGGACATGGAACAACAGACTGGTTCCAAATAAGAAAAGGAGTACGTCAAGGCTGTATGTTGTCATCCTGCTTATTTAACTTATATGCAGAGTACATCATGAGAAACTCTGGACTGGAAGAAACACAGGTTGGAATCAAGATTGCCAGGAGAAATATCAATAACCTCAGATATGCAGATGACACCACCCTTATGGCAGAAGTGAAGAGGAACTAAAAGGCCTCTTGATGAGAGTGACGGTGGAGAATGATAAAGTTGGCTTAAAGCTCAACATTCAGAAAACGAAGATCATGGCATCTGGTCCCATCACTTCATAGGAAATAGATGGGGAAACAGGGGAAACAGTGTCAGACTTTATTTTGGGGGGCTCCAAAGTCGCTGCAGATGGTGATTGCAGCCATGAAATCAAAAGATGCTTACTCCTTGGGAGAAAAGTTATGACCAACCTAGATAGCATATTCCAAAGCAGAGACATTACTTTGCCAACTAAGTTCCCTTTAGTCAAGGCTATGGTTTTCCCTGTGGGCATGTATGGATGTGAGAGTTGGACTGTGAAGAAGGCTGAGCGCCGAAGAATTGATGCTTTTCAACTGTGGTGTTGGAGAAGACCCTCGAGAGTCCCTTGGACTGTAAGGAGATCCAGCCAGTCCATTCAGAAGGAGATCAGCCCTGGGATTTCTTTGGAAGGAATGATGCTCAAGCTGAAACTCCAGTACTTTGGCCACCTCATGAGAAGAGTTGACTCAGTGGGAAAGACTCTGATGCTGGGAGGGATTGGGGGCAGGAAGAGAAATGGACGACAGAGGATGAGATGGCTGGATGGCGTCACTGACTCGATGGAGGTGAGTCTGAGTGATCTTCGGGAGTTGGTGATGGACAGGGAGGCCTGGCGTGCTGCAATTCATGGGATCACACAGAGTCGGACACGACTGATTGACTGAACTGAACTGAACCTTCATTAATTCTCTTCTGAATTAAACTTATTATCCTAAACCATGGACATCCATTGACCTTCCATTTTATTTAAAATGAGTGAAACTATGTGCTTAAATGTTATTCCTACTTTGTTTATAAGTTACAGAATTTTCTTGGTTTTAAGTTGCAGCTCTTCTCTGAGTTCAACACAGAAAGTTCCTTTTTCTATTTTGGATTTATCTCAATGAGATGAATTATGAAATATTTCTCTCTACCATTTTCCCAGAAGTTCACACTGATATCTAACATGTTTCTTTTCGTATAAATTTTGGAATGACTACTTGCATTTTCTCCTTTGACTTAGAAAACTTATAGATAAAAGTAAAATGAGATACAGGTAACATAGATGTTATTGTGAAAAATTTAATTTAGCCTTAGCAAATTTTTTTTAAATCATGGTTATCAACCTTTTTTTTTTTTAGGCAGACAAAGTCTTGTTTTATTGAATGAGTGATCTGCATAATTGCCAAGGCCACTGTGTACAGACAAGAAGGGTTGAACCTATTTCTTGGTCTCTTCCTCCTTGGACAGAACGTTGATGATTTCCTCCTTCTTGACCTGGAGCCCCTCTTCAGAGACATTTCTGCTTCTCTAGCTGTAGATCTGAAAGTCCTAAGCCTGGTGGTCTTGAAGCTTCTTACAAGCATTGTTCCCCTTCAGCTTATGGATATGTTCTTTGAAAACACGCTGGATTTTGAATATATTACCCATCACTTTCAGGTAGAGGCTGTGATGCATATGGCAGTCATTATTCTTAGATTTGTGGTATTTTCTGAGTAGTCTGTGTGCAATTCTCATCCTTCACATCCTCTTCATCTAGGTTGCCTTATTCAGCATCGGACACCCTTTCACAGACCTGTGCCCATATGCCTACCCTTTCGGCAGCCCAAGGTGTTTTATCCAGCTTCAAGCATCAGCTTCTGGAGCTGCTGATAGGAGTTGGCACCGGATATTTCGTTAGTCTTAATGGGGTCCAACCATCTCTGTTTCTTGCACTGGAGCACACAGAAGCCTAGGGATGATCGTGGCTCTGGCCGCAGTGGCAAAAGGAAAGCCAAAGTTATCAACCTTTCATTGATATTCAGGTAACATCCTAGATTAGTTAGGATCAAGTTCGACTGTAAGTGACAGAAAATTCAGATTACCAAAATCTTTTAAAACATGCAGTTATATTTCTTGTGAAAATATGAGAAGCAGGCAGTTCATTGTTGTTATGACATTTCATTGTGTGGGGGACTTGGTTCCAGTTTCCTCTTTTGTCTGGGGGGCATGGGGTTTTGCTTTTTTGTTTTCTTTTTTCTTTACCATGCTTGGTCCTCATTCCAAAGGTCATCCTGTTCTCTGAAATGATTCAAGAGTTTCTTTCATCAAATTCTCCTTTTAGTCAGCATAAGGAAAAAGGAATACGCCAAGCATACTCACCCCACACTGCCTCAGTTCAACTTTGCGGTAGCTTTACACTACGTTGAATTGACCCAAGGCACATGACCACAGACAGCTAAAAGTTTGCCTAAGAGGTGCAGTCTTACTCTGCTGGCTATAATTGGAGCTGATTTATTCTAGTTCAGTTCAGTTCAGTCGCTCAGTCGTGTCCGACTCTTTGCGACCCCATGAATCGCAGCACGCCAGGCCTCCTTGTCCATCACCATCTCCCGGAGTTCATTCAGACTCACGTCCATCGAGTCCGTGATGCCATCCAGGATCTCATCCACTGTCGTCCCCTTCTCCTCCTGCCCCCAATTCCTCCCAGCAACAGAGTTTTTTCCAACGAGTCAACTCTTCTCATGAGGTGGCCAAAGTACTGGAGTTTCAGCTTTAGCATCATTCCTTCCAAAGAAATCCCAGGGTTGATCTCCTTCAGAATGGACTGCTTGGATTTCCTTGCAGTCCAAGGGACTCTCAAGAGTCTTCTCCAACACCACAGTTCAAAACATCAATTCTTCAGCCCTCAGCCTTCTTCCCAGTCCAACTCTCACATCCATACATGACCACAGGAAAAACCATAGCCTTGACTAGAGGGAACTTAGTCGGCAAAGTAATGTCTCTGCTTTTGAATATACTATCTAGGTTGGCCATAACTTTTCTTCCAAGGAGTAAGCGTCATTTAATTTCATGGCTGCAGTCACCAACTGCAGTGATTCTGGAGCCCAAAAACATAAAGTCTGACACTGTTTCCACTGTTTCCCCATCTATTTCCCATGGAGTGATGGGACTGGATGCCATGATCTTCATTTTCTGAATGTTGAGCTTTAGGCCAAGCTTTTCACTCTTGTCTTTCACTTTCATCAAGAGGCTTTTTAGTTCCTCTTCACTTTCTGCCATAAGGGTGGTGTCATCTGCATATCTGAGGTTGTTGAGATTTCTCCCGGCAATCTTGATTCCACCTTGTGTTTCCTCCAGTTCAGCGTGTCTCATGATGTACTCTGCATATAAGTTAAATAAGCAGGGTGACAATATACAGCCTTGACGTACTCCTTTCCCTATTTGGAACCAGTCTGTTGTTCCATGTCCAGTTCTAACTGTTGCGTCCTGACCTGCATACAGATTTCTCAAGAGGCAAGTTAGGTGGTCTGGTACTCCCATCTCTTTCAGAATTTTCCATAGTTTATTGTGATCCACACAGTCAAAGGCTTTGGCATAATCAATAAAGCAGAAATAGATGTTTTTCTGGAACTCTCTTGCTTTTTCCATGACCCAGCGGATGTTGGAAATTTGATCTCTGGTCCTCTGCCAGAGGAACTAAAAAATACATTCTTGGAGGTAATCACTAGTCTCTTCCATATAACCCTATTTGGCAGTATCTATCTATTTAGATACTAAATGTGTAGTTAGTAACTTAAATAGGTCATCGGAAATATCACTGTTCAAAAACCGTGGATGTTTGTCTCAGGACAATTTATACCCAAATTAGGGCTCATACTCACTTTAAATATTTCTCTTTCTAACGTCTTGGCATTGTCTATGAAGTGCAATTGGTTGCATATTAGAGTTGGACAGAGTTGTAGGAGGGTCAAGAAAAGCCTCTGTATTAGAGCAGAACCAAATTATGTTTCGAGAAGAATATTGGTCCTCACTAAGATACTATCAGTCTCCAGGGAGCAAACCTGAGATTCAAACAACTGTCCTGGAGTAAGTATCTAAAAGCCACAAAAATTTCCAATTGCAAATTCCATCTGTATTATTATTAATCCACCAATTATTAATGTTATTTCTCTGAATTTAACATAGTATAAACCTTTGTACACAGGTGCATTTAGAGTACGCAACCTACAAGTCTGCACTGATAAAAAACATAATTCAAAGTATTTCAACATAAACAATATTTATGGGACTTACAGTCTACTCACCCATGTAGGTTATGCAAAACTTGCCATTGAGTTTTCCAGAACATCAGAGAGCTGCTCCCATGGACCAGATCCTGCATGTTGTCTAAAAATACTTTGCACATTTTTCTTTTTCAGGCTGACATGATTACCCTATTTTAAGAAACCTAAACATGCCTGTGAACCTCCTGAAATTTACTCAAAGAATACTCCTTGAGAACATCTTATACTGTACCAAATAGTTTTTCCTCTATGAGAACTAGTGAGAGAAATTTCCTTGTGGCCTCAGGACCAAGAAAGGTGAGGAGGTTTTGTGCATGTTTTTGTAAGTAATTTTCAATTATTTTTATATATAAAAAGTTATTATGCATTTAAGCATGAGTTTGTAAGCTGTTTGATGATGTGAAGGCCTTTAAAGTGAAACAAGTGTTAGTCGCTCAGTCGCGTCTGACTCGTTGTGACTCTGTGGACTGTAGCCCGCCAGGCTCCTCTGTCCATGGAATTCTCCAGGCAATAATACTGGATTGAGTAGCCATTCCCTTCTCGAGGGAAATTTCATCACGCAGAGATCAAACCCAGATCTCCTGTATTTCAGGCAGATTCTTTACTCTCTGAGCCTAACACTTCGAATTTTTCAATAACTAAGATGCTAAAGCTGTTTTAATCTCTATTGCCACCCAGTGGTAAAATATAGAAATTTTTCTCTATCTGTATCTTTGCTGATTACAAAAACCTTGACATTTTCAACCAGTTTTGATATTGCAGATATTTTGATTCTGTTCTTAGACATAAAGTACTTTATATAATATTATATATTTTTCCCTGAGAAGAAACAACTCATGGTGTAAACCCATCACCCTAACTCTTTCATTAAATATTTTTCAATGTTTGTTTTTCTGTGCTGTGTTTTGCCTTTGAAATCTTAAGTACAGATTGTTGAGTTAATCATTCTCCTCCATTATGGTCTCATGGACATCATTTGTTCCCGCAGTCTTTCTCTGTGAAATATTTGATTAATCTGTTTATCCCCATAGCCTTATCTTTCCCACATTCTAATATATAAAGATGTTATCCCGTTAGATATTCTTATAAAATGTACTATATTTGATATGTACAACTTTAATTTCCACAAATGGTATTATGCAGTATATACTTCACCTACTAATATTATTTCGTTCAGCACTCTTTTAAAGATCTTCCCATACTACTCTGTGTTGAGTCTGTTGTCTCTACTTGCTACCTAGAATCCCATAGTAGAGATGAACATCTATAATGCTTCTAACACTTCACTACCATAAAAACTCTGAGATAAACATTTCTACATATGTTTCCTCTTCAGTTTAGTTCAGTTGCTCAGTCATGTCCGACTCTGCAACCCCATGAATCGCAGCACGCCAGGCCTCCCTGTCCATCACCAACTCCCGGAGGTCACTCAGACTCACGTCCATCAAGTCCGTGATGCCATCCAGCCATCTCATCCTCTGTCGTCCCCTTCTCCTCCTGCCCCCAATCCCTCCCTGCATCAGAGACTTTTCCAAAGAGTCAACTCTTCTCATGAAATGGCCAAAGTAATGGAGTTTCAGCTGCAGCATCATTCCTTCCAAAGAAATCCCAGGGTTAATCTCCTTCATAATGGACTGGTAGGATCTCCTTGCAGTCCAAGGGACTCTCAAGAGTTTTCTCCAACACCACAGTTCAAAAGCATCAATTCTTCAGCGCTCAGCCTTCTTCACAGTCCAACTCTCACATCCATACATGACCACAGGAAAAACCATAGCCTTGACTAGACAGACCTTAGTTCGCAAAGTAATGTCTCTGCTTTTGAATATACTATCTAGGTTGGTCATAACTTTTCTTCCAAGGAGTAAGCATCTTTTGATTTCATGGCTGCAGTTACTATCTGGAGTGATTTTGGAGCCCCCAAAAATAAAGTCTGCCACTGTTTCCACTGTTTCCCCATCTATTTCCCATGAAGTGATGGGACCAGATGCCATGATCTTCATTTTATGAATGTTGAGCTTTAAGCCACTTTTTCACTCTCCTCTTTCACTTTCATCAAGAGGCTTTTTAGTTCCTCTTCACTTTCTGCCATAAGGGTGGTGTCATCTGCATTTCTGAGGTTATTGAGATTTCTCTCAGCAATCTTGATTCCAGCTTGTGTTTCTTCCAGTCCAGCATTTCTCATGATGTACTCTGCATAGAAGTTAAATAAGCAGGGTGACAATATACAGCCTTGACGTACTCCTTTTCTTATTTGGAACCAGTCTGTTGTTCCATGACCAGCTCTAACTATTGTTTCCTGACCTGCATACAGATTTCTCAAGAGGCAGGTCAGGTCGTCTGGCATTCCCATCACTCTCAGAATTTTCCACAGTCTATTGTGATCCACACAGTCAAAGGCTTTGGCATAGTCAATAAAGCAGAAATAGACGTTTTTCTAGAACTCTCTTGCTTTTTCCATGAGCTGGGTAAATATTTTCCATTACTCATAATCAGAAGTAGGATTTCAGTGTCAATATGAATGTCATTAGACAATTTACTACAGCAAACTCTCCAGAATTACCTCATCACCATCAGTTCATGGGAATTTACACTTACTGGGTTTCCCAAAATGTTCCTTCAGATTTTCCATGACATTAAAAACTCAAACAAATATTTGGTCAACTTAATTATTTCACATCCCTGCAAACACTGGGCTGCTGCAGCTTTTTAATTTTGCAAATTAAATGGTATAAAATGAGATCTTATCTTAATTTGCATTTCTGTAGCTATTAAAGTTCAACTCTAATTTCAACAAAAGTATTATATGTGTTCTTTATTAATGCAATTCATTCAGCTCTCTTTTATAAAGTTTCCCATATTATTTTCTGTATATATGTACAAAATACATATATGCATTTTTTTTTCAAAATTTCAAATACTTCCCTCAAGTTTTTGCCCACTAATTTTGTTGGATATATACGTTATCCTTGGAAGAAAAGTTATGACCCACCTAGACAGCATATTCAAAAGCAGAGACATTACTTTGCCAACTAAGGTCTGTCTAGTCAAGGCTATGGTTTTTCCAGTGGTCATGTATGAATGTGAGAGTTGGACTGTGAAGAAGGCTGAGCACCGAAGAATTGATGCTTTTGAACTGTGGTGCTGGACAGGACTCTTGTGAGTCCCTTGGACTGAAAGGAGATCCAACCATCCATTCTGAAGGAGATCAGCCCTGGGTGTTCTTTGGAAGGAATGATGCTACAGCTGAAACTCCAGTACTTTGGCCCCCTCATGCGAAGAGTTGACTCATTGGAAAAGACTCTGATGCTGGGAGGGATTGGGGGGCAGGAGGAGAAGGAGTTGGTGATGGACGGGAGGCCTGGTGTCCTGCGATTCATGGGGTCGCAAAGAGCTGGACATGACTGAGCGACTGAACTGAACTGAACTGAACTGACCTGAGGAGAAAGTCTTAATTTTAGAAAGCAAAATTCAACAATTTTTACTTTTAAATTAATCCTTTTGGGTGGCGAGGGAGGGGGAAGAAATATCAATATATCTTGTGGCACAGAAGAAACAGTATGCAAACAGGGGCACACTTATGTCACCCCCCCCTCCTCCTGGACATGCCTATTCCTATCCCCCAAGATGTGGCAAACCCAGGGCCACTGCCCAGCAGTACCTAAGTTAGTTATAGGCTCTGATAGGATCTAAGCCCTTAGGAGTCAAGGCGAGGAAGGAGAGACACCAGCACTTAGGCCCCCTTACGTGTCCACTAGTTAACTAGTCATGTATTTGGCAAAGGAGGAACAACCCACCATAGGCCAGTTCTCCCAAGGCTCTAGAGTTTCAAGTCTGAAAAGCTAATTTAAGAAATAATTCTGCACTAATAGTATAGCCTGAATATTCTGCCATATTATATACTATTAACTTTCTAGTATTCTCTTTTGCCTTTAAGACTTTATTCCATTGTGAATAAAACTTCAGTCTTCTATTTCCAAAATGATTTAGACCTACATAGTCATTTATTCTTCCACATGATATAAAAAAGATAAGTTTATTAAGTACCTAGAAAAATTCACCTGGAATTTTAACTAAGAATTTACTGAAGTTATAGAATAATTTAAAGAAAGAAAGTTGTAATTCCTTGTAATAATAACTTCTTCCATTCAAATTCTATTAATTGGAAATACTCTCATAATCTTTATAGTTTTTAGAATTTCTCTGAAAAATACTGTTATATTCTCTCTTTATCTGATTATTTAGCTATTTTATAGTTTTTGATGTTACTATAAATGGTAAAGAAAGAAAGTGAAGTCGCTCACCGATTCTTTGTGACCCCATGGACTGGAGCCTACCAGACTTCTCCGTCCATGGATGGTATCTTATTGTATTGGTTTATTACTTTTATTTTTTAAAGTTTGTTTATTTTTAATATTTATTTTGTGTCTACATTCCTTGCTAAATTTTTGTGTTAGCTCTAATGATTCACTTTTTATTCCATTAGTTTTATAGGTAGAAATTTTATCATCTGAAAGAATACCAATTCTCTAGAAATCCTTTCAGTTTATATTTGTTCATTTTTAGATAATTCCTCAGTTCTTTTTATTCCCAATATTTTACTTATATATAATCATATAATCTTCAAATAATACTTTTTAATATTAATTTTACTTATATTGAATTATAGTTGATGTACTATGTCATACAAGTAATAGGTATACAATATAGTGATTCACATTTTTTTTTCATTTCCATTCCATTTACATTATTTATTTATTTATTGGCCACACCCAGGGCGTATGTGGGATCTTTCTTCCCTAACCAGGGATCAAACACATCTCCCTAGTAATGGAAATAAACTCAACCACTGGACTGCCAAGGAAAGTCCCCATTTCCATTAAAGGTTAAATTCCATCTATAAAATATACAAAATTTACACAATTATCATTTATAAAATGTATAAACTCGATTTATGAAGTAGTGGCTATATTCTTTGTGTTGTACAATATATTTTTGTAGCTTATTTTTTTAATTTATTTATTTTAAATGAAGCAAAGATGAATATTTTTCATGATAAAAGGTACAATTCACAAAGAAGATAAACATCATAAACAATTAGATCACCTTAACAACAAAGAAACAGATACATAAACCAAAAATCAGAAGAAACATAAAGAAAAGGAAAAAATATAATCATAGTGAGACATTAACATTTCTCTGAGAATATTTTATCAAGTGCAGAAAAGATAAGAATAGGAGCATCTTGAATGATGTCATTAACAATTCAAATATAATAGATTTATATTTAATTAACATATTAATCATATCCTACACAAATATATTTAAAATTTTGCATCTCATATGTTGTTATTAGATGTACAAGGGATATTTAGAAAAGCTGGCAAAAAGATAAGCATTACTAAATTTCAAAGACAATTCATTTGTGTGTGTGTGTGATTCAAGTTATAACATATATACATTTGCTATTTTTGAAATTATTTTCCATTATAGGTTATTACAAGATATTGCCTATAGTTACTTGAGTCCATGACAACAAACCTTCGGTGGTTTGTTGCATATCTGTTTTTCTAAACTAGAAATCTAGCCTTCTAATCATACTCAAGTCAAATAAATGGAGTCAAAATGTCATTAATTTTTTAGTTAGGGAAAAATTCATAAGTTTTCTAAAATATATGTATTATACTCATCATTTATATATACGCATACAAAAGCTTTTTTACTATGCTTGATAAAGGATTAAGAAACTACGTAAAAAATAAATAAGAGAGCTGTGTAAATTGGAAAACATGAACTAAATGAAATGGGAGCACTGAATATGAAATTTAAAAAGTGAAACAAACTAGATAAAGGTAAAATATCCTCATACAGTCCAGTTGCTTTTAAAAATGTCTGCTTACTAGAAACATATCTGGAGCTCTGGCAAAAAAAAAAAAAAAAAAAAGGAAAGAAAAGCCATACCTGAGCAATTGTATTTTTTTTTAATGTCAAGATAATACTGATATGCATCTGGATTTTGAAAAGTGATTACAGGTTTTTCTATTAAATGGTAGTTTTGGTGATATAGAATTCTATAATTTTTCTGTTGACCATGATAAAATAGTATTAAGTGAGTAATAATTACATAATCACAATAGTAAAAGATGTTTATCAGTTTTCACAATCAATAGCCAAACAAAACATGAAAGATAAGAACAATTGTGAGCGATAACAGGAACATGATTAGCGTAACAATATAAAATAATTACATGCAATTTGGGGGTCAAGCAGAGTGATGTGGTAAGTGTAAATGCATACATGCGCAGTTTTCATCTGCTCACCCAGTCTATGTCTTTTGGTTGGTGCATTTAATCCATTTACATTTAAGGAAATTATCAATATATCATTCTATTACCATCTTCTTAATTGTCTTGGGTTCATTTTCTGTAGGTAGGTCTTTTCTTTATATTGTTTTCTGCCTAGAGAAGTTCTTTTCACATTTGTTGTAAAGCTGGTTTGGTGGTGCTGAATTCTCTTAACTTTTGGCTTGTCTGGTAAGCTTCTGGCTCCTCCATCAAATCTGAAGGAGAGTCTTGATAGGTAGAGTATTCTTGGTTGTCAGATCTTCCCTTTCATCACTTTAAATATGTCATGCCATTCCCTTCTGGCTCATACAGTTTCTGTTGAGATGTCAATTGATAGCCTGATAGGGAGTTCCCTTGTATGTAATTTGTCATTTTTCCTTTGCTGTTTTAAATATTTTATCTCTGTCTTTAATTTTTGTTAGTTCGATGACTATGTATCTGGGTATGTTCCTCCTTTGATTTATCCTGCGTGGGACTCTCCGTGCTTCCTGGACTTGGTCAATTATTTCCTTTACCATGTTAGAGAAGTTTTCAGCTATTATCTCTTCAAGTATTCTCTCGGGTCCTTTCTCTCTCTCTTCTGCTTCTCGATTGCCTACAATGAGAATATTCATGCATTTAATGTTGTTCAAGAGGTCTCTAAGGTTGTCTTCATTATTTTTCGTTCTTTTCTCTATATTCTGTTCTACAGCAGTGATTTCTACCATTCTGTCCTCCAGGTCATTTATCTGTGCTTCTGCCTCAGTTATTCTGCTATGAATTCTTTCTAGTGTTTTATTGATCTGTTTATTCTTTAGTTCTTGTAGGTCTTTGATAAACATTTCTTGCATCTTCTCAATCCTGGCCTGCTTTCTTTTTCTGAGATCCTAAATCATATTCACTATCATTATTCTCCCCAGGTCGGTAGGTGCCCAATATGCTACTGGAGATCAGTGGAGAAATAACTCCAGAAAGAATGACGAGATGGAGCAAAAGCAAAAAGAGTACACAGTTGTGGCTGTGGCAAGTGATGGAAGTAAAGTCTGATGCTGTAAAGAGCAATATTACATAGGAACCTGGAATGTTAGACCCATGAATCAAGGCAAATTGGAAGCAGTCAACCAGGAGATGGAAAGAGTGAACATCGACATTTTAGGAGCCAGTGAACTAAAATGGTCTGGAATGGTTGAATTTAACTCAGATGACCATTACATCTGCTACTGTGGGCAAGAATCCCTTAGAAGAAATGGAGAGGACATCATAGTCAACAAAAGAGTCCGAAATGCAGTACTTGGATGCAATCAAAAAAAAAATATATATATATATATAGAATGATCTCTGTTCATTAGCAAGGCAAACCATTCAATATCACAGTAATCCAAGTCTATGCCCCAACCAGGAATGCTGAAGAAGCTGAAATTGAACAGTTCTATGAAGACCTACAAGACCTTCTAGAACTAACACCCAAAAAAAGATGTCCTCTTCACTATAGGGACTGGAATGCAAAGGTAGGAAGTCAAGTGACCTGGAGTAACAGGCAAATTTGACCTTGGAGTACAAATGAAGCAGGTCAAAGGCTAACAGAGTTTTGGCAAGAGAACTGGTCATAGCAAACACCCTTTTCCAACAACACAAGAGAAAACTCTACACATAGACATCACCAGATGGTCAATACCGAAATCAGATTGATTACATTCTTTGCAATCAAGGATGGAAAAGGTCTATACAGTCAGGAAAAAGAAGGCCAGGAGCTGAGTGTGGCTCAGATCAGGAACTCCTTATTGCCAAATTCAGACTGAAATTGAAGAAAGTAGGGAAAACCACTAGACCATTGAGGTATGACCTAAATCAAATCCCTTTCAACTATACAGTGGAAGTGACAAATAGATTCAAAGGACTAGATTTGATAGATTGCCTGAAGAACTACGGACTGAGGTCCACAACATTGTACAGGAGGCAGTGATCAAGACCATCCCGAAGAAAAAGAAATGCAAAAAGACAAAATGTTTGTCTGAGAAGGCCTTACAAACAGCTATGAAAAGAAGAGAAGCCAAGGAAAAAGAAGAAAAGGAAAGATATACCCATTTGAATGCAGAGTTCCAAAGAACATCAAGGAGAGGTAAGAAAGACTTCCTCAGTGACCAATGAAAAGAAATAGAGGATCCTGCTGTGATTTATGTCCGAGAGTGTTTTGCCTATGTTTTCCTCTAGGAGTTTTATAGTTTCTGGACTTACGTTTAAATCTTTAATCCATTTTGAGTTTATTTTTGTGAATAGTATTAGAAAGTGATCTAGTTTCATTTCTTACAAGTGGTTGACCAGTTTTCCCAGCACCACTTGTTAAAGAGATTGTCTTTAATCCATTGTATATTCTTGTCTCCTTTGTCTAAGATAAGGTGCCAATTAGTTTGTGGATTTATCTCTGGGCTTTCTATTTTGTTCCATTGATCTAGATTTCTGTCTTTGTGCCAGTACCATACTGTCTTGATGACTGTGGCTTTGTAGTAGAGCCTGAAGTCCGGCAAGTTGATTCCTCCAGTTCCATTCTTCTTTCTCAAGATTGCTTTGGCTATTCGAGGTTTTTTGTATTTCCATACAAATTGTGAAATTATTTGTTCTAGCTCTGTGAAAAATACCGCTGGTTGCTTGATAGGGATTGCATTGAATTTGTAGATTGTTTTGGGTAGTATGCTCATTTTCACTATATTGATTCTTCTGATCCATGAACATGGTGTATTTCTCCATCTATTAGTGTCCTCTTTGATTTCTTTCATCAGCATTTTATAGTTTTCTATATATAGGTCTTTAGTTTTTTAAGGTAGATATATTCCTAAGTATTTTATTCTTTTCATTGCAATGGTGAATGGAATTGTTTCCTTAATTTCTCTTTCTATTTTCTCATTATTAGTGTATAGAAATGCAAGAGATATCTGTGTGTTGATTTTATATCCTGCAACTTCATTCATTGATTAGCTCTAGTAATTTTCTGGTGGAGTCTTTAGGGTTTTCTATGTGGAGGATCATGTCATCTGCAAACAGTGAGAGTTTTACTTCTCTTTTCCAGTTTGGATTCCTTTTATTTCTTTTTCTGCTCTGATTGCTGTGGCCAAAACTTCCAGAACTATGTTGAATAGTAGCAGTGAAAGTGGGCACCCTTGTCTTGTTCCTGACTTTAGGGGAAATGCTTTCAATTTTTCACCATTAAGGATAATGTTTGCTGTGGGTTTGTCATATATAGCTTTTATTATTTTGAGGTATGTTCCTTCTATTCCTGCTTTCTGGAGAGTTTTTTATCATAAATGGATGTTGAATTTTGTCAAAGGCCTACTCTACATCTATTGAGATTATCATATGGCTTTTATTTTTCAATTTGTTAATGTGGTGAATTACATTGATGGATTTGTGGATATTGAAGAATCCTTGGATACCTGGGATAAAGCCCACTCGGTCATGGTGTATGATCTTTTTAATGTCTTGTTGGATTCTGATTGCTAGAATTTTGTTGAGGATTTGTGCATCTATGTTCATCAGTGATATTGGCCTGTAGTTTTCTTTTTTTGTGGCATCTTTGTCAGGTTTTGGTATTAGGGTGATGGTGGCCTCATAGAATGAGTTTGGAAGTTGAGCTTCCTCTGCAATTTTCTGGAAGAGTTTGAGTAGGATAGGTGTTAGCTCTTCTCAAAATTTTTGGTAGAATTCAGCTGTGAAGCCGTCTGGACCTGGGCTTTTGTTTGCTGGAAGATTTCTGATTACAGTTTCAATTTCCGTGCTTGTGATGGGTCTGTTAAGATCTTCTATTTCTTCCTGGTTCAGTTTTGGAAAGTTATACTTTTCTAAGAATTTGTCCATTTCTGCCACGTTGTCCATTTTATTAGGATATAATAGCTGATAGTAGTCTCTTATGATCCTTTGTATTTCTGTGTTGTGTTTTGTGATCTCTTCATTTTCATTTGTAATTTTATTGATTTTATTTTTCTCCCTTTGTTTCTTGATGAGTCTGGCTAATGGTTTCTCTATTTTATTTATCCTTTCAAAGAACCATCTTTTGGTTTGTTGATGTTTGCTATGGTCCCTTTTGTTTCTTTTGCATTTATCTCTACCCTAATTTTTAAGATTTCTTTCCTTCTACTAACTCTAGGGTTCTCCATTTCTTCCTTTTCTAGTTGCTTTAGTTGTACAGTTAGGTTATTTATTTAACTTTTTTCTTGTTTCTTGAGGTATGCCTGTATTGCTATGAACTTTCCTCTTAGCACTGCTTTTATAGTGTCCCACAGGGGTTTGTGTTGTTGTTTTTCATTTTCATTTGTTTCTATGGCTATTTTATTTCCTTTTTGATTCCTTCTGTGATTTTTTGGTTATTCAGAAGCGTGTTGTTCAGTCTCCATATGTTGGAATTCGTAATAGTTTTCTCTTATAATTGAGACCTAATCTTACTGCATTATGGTTAGAAAAGTGGCTTGGAATGATTTTAATTTTTTTGAATTTATCAAGGTGAGATTTATGGCCCATGGTTATGCGAAACAGTAAAAGAGACACAGATGTATAAAACGGACTTTTGGACTCTGAGGGAGAGGAAGAAAGTGGGATGATTTGGGAGAATGGCATTGAAACATGTATACTATCATGTAAGAAAAGAATCGCCAGTCTATGGTTGATGCAGGATACAGGATGCTTGGGGCTAGTGCACAGGGAAGATCCAGAGAGATGATATGGGGTGGAAGGTGGGAGGGGGGTTCAGGATTGGGAACTCATGTACACCCGTGGTGGATTCATGTTAATGTGTGGCAAAACCAATACAGTATTGTAAAGCAAAATAAAGTAGAAATAATTTTTTTTTTAAAGTAGACTTAGAGGAAAAAAAAAGAAAAGAAATAGAGGAAAACAATAGAATGGAAAAGATTAGACATCTCTTCAATAAAATTAGAGATAACAAGGGAATATTTCATGCAAAGATGGGCTCGATAAAGGACAGAAATAGTACAGACCTAAGAGAAGCAGAAGATATTAAGAAGAGCTGGCAACAATACACGGAATGATTCAAAACAGATCTTCACGACCCAAATAATCATGATGGTGTGATCACTCATCTAGAGCCAGACATCCTGGAATGAGAAGTCATGTGGGCCTTAGGAAACATCACTGCAAACAAAGCTAGTGGAGGTGATGGAATTCCAGTTGAGCTATTTCAAATCCTAAAAGATGATGCTGTGAAAGTGTTGCACTCAATATGCCAGCAAATTTGGAAAATTCAGCATGACCACAGGACTGGAAAAGGTCAGTTTTCATTCCAACACCAAAGAAATGTAATGCCAAAGAATGTTCAGACTACCGCAAAATTGTGCTCATCTCACACACTACTAAAGTAATGCTCAAAATTCTCCAAGCCAGGTTTCAACAGTACGGGAACTGTGAACTTCCAGATGTTCAAGCTGGTTTCAGAAAAGGCAGAGGAACCAGAGATCAAATTGCCAACATCTGCTGGATCATTGAAAAAGCAAGAGAGTCCCGAGAGTTGCTTTATTGACTATGCCAAAGCCTTTGACTGTATGGATCACAACAAACTGGAAAATTCTGAAAGAGATGGGAGTACCAGACCACCCGACCTTCCTCCTGAGAAATCTGTATGCAGGTCAAGAAGCAACAGTTAGAACTGGACATGGAACACATGGCTGGTTCCATATTGGGAAAGGAGTCCATCAAGGCTGTATATTGTCACCCTGCTTATTTAACTTAAATGCAGAGTACATCATGAGAAATGCCAGACTGAATGAAGCACAAGCTGCATTCAAG
Organism: Capra hircus; assembly: GCF_001704415.2. NCBI lineage: Eukaryota > Metazoa > Chordata > Mammalia > Artiodactyla > Bovidae > Capra > Capra hircus. The sequence continues at coordinate 108,049,179 of NC_030810.1, read as the reverse complement.
ATTGCTGGGAGAAATATCAATACCCTCAGATAAGCAGATGACACCACCCTTAGTGGTAGAAGGTGAAGAAAAACTAGAGTCTCTTGATGTAACTGAAAGAGTAGAGTGAAAAATTTGGCTTAAAACTAATATCATGGCATCTGGTCCCATCACTTCATGGCAAATAGATGAGGAAACAGTGGAAACAGTGACTGACTTTATTTTTCTGGACTCCAAAATCACTGCAGATGGTGACTGCAGCCATGAAATTAAAAGACGCTTGTTCCTTGAAAGAAAAGCTATGACCAATCTAGACAGCATACTAAAAAGTAGAGACATTACTTTACCAACAAAGGTCTGTCTAGTCAAAACTATGGTTTTTCCAGTGATCATGTATGGATGAGAGAGTTGGACTATAAAGAAAGCTGAGTGCGGAAGAGTCGACGCTTTTGAACTGTGGTGTTGGGGAAGACTCTTGAGAGTCCCTTGGACTTCAAGGAGATCCAACCAGTCAATCCTAAAGAACAACAACAGTAACATTCACTGGAAGGACTGATTTTGAAGCTGAAACTCCAGTACTTTGGCCACCAGATTAGAAAAAGCAACTCAGTGAAAAAGACCCTGATGCTGGTAAAGATTGAAAAGAAAAGGAGAAGAAGGCAGCAGAGGGTGAGATGTTTGGATGGCATCACTGATACAATGAACATGATTTTTCGTTAACTCCAGGAGTTGGTGATGGACAGGAAAGCATGGTGCACTGCAGCACATGGGGTGGCAAAGAGTCAGACTGAACTGATAATTATTCTGAATTCTTTTTTTCTGGAAGATTGCCTATCTCTGCTTCATTTAGTTGTTTTTCTATAGTTTTATCTTGTCCCTTCACCTAGGATGTAACTTCCTGCTTTTTCATGCTGATTAACTTTCTGTAATGTGGTTTGTTTTAGTTGCTGTGGGATTGTGGTTATTTATGCTTCTTCTGTCTGCCCTCTGATGGAGGAGGCTAAGAGGCTTATGCAAGCTTCTTGATGGGAGGGACTGGTGGTGAGAAACACTGGGTCTTGCTCTGATGGGAAGGATCTTGCTCAGTAAAGCTTTAATCCAATTATCTGCTGATGAGTGTGGTTGCACTCCTTCCTTGATTATTTTTTCCCCCTTGAGGTGACTGAGAGCTCAGTCTACAGGCTCTATGGTCAGGTTAATGGTGACCTCCAAGAGTGTTTATGGCAAAAGAGACCTTCCCAGACAGCTGCTGCCAGTTCCCCTGTCTCTGTAGTGTGCCCCTGCTAACCCACACTTCCATAGGAGGCCCTCCAATACTAGCAGGTAATTTTGCTCCAGTTTCCTGTGAAGTCAAGGCTTCTTTCCTCTGAGACTTGGTGCACACAAGGTTTCGTTTGTGCCCTCCAAGCCTGAAGTCTGTTTCCTGCAGTCCTATGGAAGTCTTATGATCAAATTCTGCTGTGCTTCAAGGTCAGATTCCCTGGGGTTTCCCAGTCCCCTTATTGGGTCCTCAGGCTGGGAAGCCTGACATGGGGATCTGAACCTTCACAACTGTGGGAGAACTTCTTTGGTATTATTGTTCTCCAGCTTGTGGGTCACCCACCCATTGGATATGGGATTTGATTTTATTGTGATTGTGCCCATTCTACCATCTCACTGTGGCTTCTTCTTTGTCTTTGGTTGTTCAACAGCTAGTTGTGATTTTGGTGCTCTTGCAGGAGGAGATGAGTACATGTTCGTCTACTCCATCATCTTGAACGAGAAGAATTAATACTTTTTGTTTAATTTCTCTTTGAATCCCTCCTTATTTTCCTTACCTTGCTGTATTAACTAGGACTCTTAATATTCTATTGAATGGTGAAGATTAAAGCAGGCAGACAACTTGTATTTGATTTTCACTGGAATGCTTTTAAACATTCACAATTGAATTTACCTCATGTAGGCTATGTGTATTAATAGCTACATTTGACAATACAGTGGAAGTTTCCTTTTGTTCTGAGTTAGTAATGTTTTATCAGAATGGACATTTAAAGGTATCAAATGCTTTTTCTATAACTTTGGAGATGATTATATGGTTATATTTCCTCAATTTTTTAGAGAAAGGGATTCTATCAAGCGATTTTTTATTGGTAAATAATTTTTCCATTTGCTGGATTAATGCCACTTCACGTAGTGCTGGTTTCTGTTTGCAAGTGTTTTATTTAAGTCTATATAGAGATAGTTTCTAAATAAATGTGCATAAGTGAGATTTGCTATTAGCTACTAGTTTAATATTTGTTTTTTTTTTCCCCCTGGAAAAAAATCTTGCTGGCTTTGATATAATGAAAATATTGCCTCCTAAAATCAGTTGCTATCATTTTCCATCTTTTTCTCTACCTAGAACAATGTGCATGAAGTACAATTACCTGACATTCCCTGCAGTCTGGATTTAGGATCTGCACAACTAGTAAAAACGTTAACTGCTTGTTTATTTTCCTTAACAGTTACTTATATGTTCATATTTTCTTCCCTTACTGGGAGTTTCTAAAAATACAATTTTATCTATAACAAATACGTTGATATAAAATACACAGCATTTTCTTATTTTAACTTCTGTATATGCAGTAATATGTCTACTTTTCTAAAACTTATTACTCTTTTCATTAGCTCTGAGACAGGTTACAATGTTTTTATTAATTTTCTCAAGCAGTGTGTTCCTTAAGTGTTGTGCCACCTTTATCTATTTTTTGTTTGTTGTTTGTTTGTTTGTTTTTTTCACTTTTCTATGGTTAAATTTTTATTGACCATGTTCCTATAGCTTCCTCAATTAAAATCTTAGCTTATATGCTTCCTTTTGGTCTGTCTTATTTACAAATAAATAACTTTAAATCTGTTAATCCTTCTATATGTATCATTTTAAAATCATGTATGAACTTCTACATGAGCTTTTTTTTTTTTTCATGTAGAAAAAGATGTGCGCCCACCTATGCACAAACAATGCATGGTAATAAGACTGCAAAAACTAATCTTTAGTGACCACTGTTTAAAAATCCAGAAAAGCAAAAAGTAGAAAGGTATGAGTGAAGATGGTCCATCTCTAAGTTCCATATTAAACACTGAGGCACTGAATGTATGAATCACCACAGAAAATTGAACAAAGCATAAATCAGTCACTTCTGAAACTTATAGACCACAACAATTATCAGACTGACCAAAGAATGTTTCTGGATACCAAACTAGAGTCATACAGAAAGTAGATTTCAAAGCAAGAATGGCTAATACTAACTTCCTAGAAACATGATGTACATTGGTTTTTCCTTCATTCTTGCTCAAATTCCTCCTATTCTTTTTCTCCTGCCTATGATGAAACATGTTTTTGTGTGCAGCTTTGGCCAGGGATCTTTTAAGAAAAAATTCTCTTTACTATGTTTCCCAGAATTGTAAATCCCTGCACTCACAAATTCTATTTAATTCTTTGCAGCACTAGTATATTTCCTATAAACTTGAAGCTTGCTGTTGACTTGATCAGTTAAGCTTCCTATTACATGTGAGAATATGAAAAAGATTTTTTTGATTCACCACAAACAATTAAAATAATCAATAACTAAAGAATACATAATTAAATGACTATAAATAATAAGCATAAATATTTATAAATGTGATGATGCAATGATGCATTAAATCTTCTCTCATTTACAAAGCTGACTACAGCCATCTGGTCACATGCCTGGATTTCCTTTAAAAAAATAAAAAATCTTATACATACCATATATATGAAACGAATTGCCAGTCCAGGTTCAATGCATGATACTGGATGCTTGGGGCTGGTGCACTGGGACGACCCAGAGGGGGGGTACAGGGAGGGAGGAGGGAGAGGGGTTCAGGAAGGGGAACACGTGTATACCTGTGGTGGATTCATGTTGATATATGGCAAAACCAATACAATATTGTAAAGTAATTAACCTCCAATTAAAATAAATAAATTTATATATTAAAAAATTCCATGCCCTGGCTATTATAAACAGTGCTGCGATGAACATTGGGGTACATGTGTCTCTTTCAATTCTGGTTTCCTCAGTGTGTATATCCAACAGCAGGATTGCTGGGTCATATGGCAGTTCTATTTGCAATTTTTTAAGGAATCTCCACACTGTTCTCCATAGTGGTTGTACTAGTTTGCATTCCCACCAACAGTGTAGGAGGGTTCCCTTTTCTCCACACCCTCTCCAGCATTTATTGCTTGCAGATTTTTGGATCACAGACATTCTGACTGGTGTGAAGTGGTACCTCATTGTGGTTTTGATTTGCATTTCTCTAATAATGAGTCATGTTGAGCATCTTTTCATGTGTTTGTTAGCCAGCCATATGTCTTCTTTGGAGAAATGTCTATTTAGTTCTTTGGCCTATTTTTTGATTGGGTCATTTATTTTTCTGGAATTGAGTTGCATAAGTTGCTTGTATATTTTTGAGATTAGTTGTTTGTCAGTTGTTTCATTTGCTATTATTTTTTCCCAATCAGAAGGCTATCTTTTCACCTTGCTTATATTTTCCTTTGTTGTGCAGAAGCTTTTAATTTTAATTAGATCCCATCTGTTTATTTTTGCTTTTATTTCCAGAATTCTGGGAGGTGGATCATAGAGGATCCTGCTGTGGTTTGTATCGGAGAGAGTTTTGCCTATGTTCTCCTCTAGGAGTTTTATGGTTTCTGGTCTTACATTTAGATCTTTAATCCATTTTGAGTTTATTTTCATGTGTGGTGTTAGAAAGTGATCTAGTTTCATTCTTTTCCAAGTGGTTGACCAGTTTTCCCAGCACCACTTGTGCTGGGCATACACACCGAGGAAACCAGAATTGAAAGAGACACATGTACCCCAATGTTCATCGCAGCACTGTTTATAACAGCCAGGACATGGAAACAACCTAGATGCCCATCAGCAGACGAATGGATAAGAAAGCTGTGGTACATATACACAATGGAGTATTACTGAGCTGTTAAAAAGAATACATTTGAATCAGTTCTGATGAGATGGATGAAACTGGAGCTGATTATACAGAGTGAAGTAAGCCAGAAAGAAAAACACCAATACAGTATACTAACACATATATATGAAATTTAGAAAGATGGCAATGATGACCCTGTATGCAAGACAGCAAAAAAGATACAGATGTGTATAGCGGACTTTTGGACTCAGAGGGAGAGGGAGAGGGTGGGATGATTTGGGAGAATGGCATTGAAACATGTATACTATCATGTAAGAATCGAATCGCCAGTCTATGTCCGATGCAGGATACAGCATGCTTGGGGCTGGTGCAAGGGGATGACCCAGAGGGATGTTGTGGGGAGGGAGGTGGGAGGGGGGTTCATGTTTGGGACGGCATGTACACCCGTGGTGGATTCATGTCAATGTATGGCAAAAACAATACAGTATTGTAAAGTAAAATAAAGTAAAAATAAAAATTAAAAAAATAGAAAAGAAATTTAGAATAAAATTAATCTCTAATTAATAAAATACTAACATGCACTTTTACTATTCAACACAATTTCACACTTTAACATCTCATCTTCCAACTTGTTCAAGTTACTTTTCTATCAAGTAATCAGGAGATAGACCTTAGGTGGGCGGGCCACAATAATTCAGAATTTTACGGTTTTCACAATGGAGCCCGTTTGTCATGCTTCACTTACTCACTTCTGTGGTCTGCCTACCAATTTGGACAATACAGCCAACTCTTCCCAACCGTGAAATGCCAGGTTTTTCAACTTCTATTTTCTTCCCAGTGTAATTACAAACCTGCCTTACATTTTTTAAATTAATAATTTATTTTATTGGAAGATAATCACTTTACAATATTGTAATGGTTTTTGCCATACACCAACATGAATCAGCCATGGGGGCACATGGGTCCCCCCATCCTGGACCCCCTTACCACCTCCCCCCACCACCCCATCCCTCTGAGTTGTCCCAGAGCACTAGTTTTGAGTGCCCTGCTTCATGCACCAAACTTGCATCAGTCATCTATTTTAAATATGGCAATATACATGTTTCAGTGCTATTCTCCCAAATCGTCCCACCTTCACCTTCTCCCACAGATTCCAAAAGTCTGTTCTTTACATTGGTGACTCTTTTGGTCCCTTACATAAAGGATTGTCATTATCATCTTTCTAAATTCCATATTATGCATTAATATACAGTATTTTTATTTCTTTTTCTGACTCACTTCATTCTGTATAACAGGCTCCAGCTTCATCCACCTCATTAAAACTGACTCAAATGCATTACTTTTTATAACTGAGTAATATTCCATTGTGTATATGTACCACAATTTCCTTATCATTCATCCGCTGATAGACATCTAAGTTGCTTCCATATCCTAGCTACTGTAAACAGTTCTGCAGTGAACACTGGGGTACATGTGTCCCTTTCATTTCTGGTTTCCTCAGTATGCATGTTCAGCAATAGGACTGCTAGGTCACATGGCAGTTCCATTTCCAGTTTCTTAAGGAATCTCCACACTGCTCTCCATAGTGAATATACCAGTTTACATTCCCACCAACAGTGTAGAGGGCTCCCTTTTCTCCACACCCTCCCCAGCGTTTGTTTCTAAACTTTTTGATGGCAGCCATTCTGACTGCCATGAGATGATACTGGGATGGATTGCCATTTCCTCCTCTGGGGAGAGACACTTTGATGATGGCCATTCTGAATGGAGGGAGATGATACTATATTGTGGTTTTGACTTGCACTTCCCTGAGGCCCACCAGCTCAGTCATCTCCTCATCGCTAAAGTTGCCCTTGGACCAGGGCTTCAGGAAAATGGCAGTGCCTGAGTCACTCTCCCAGCCATGAATCTGCAAGTCATCCAACCAGCCTGAGCCTTGATTTTGAGCCCATGTGCTGTTTACAAAGGTTGAAATCTGCTTGAGATGGAAGGAGGTTGGCCCCTGGAACACTGTAGTGGTGGAAAGATAAGAAGAATGAGGGGGAAATGTGGCATCAGGATAGAATGAAAAAGAACCCAAAGTCTGAACAACAATACAGAGCTTGAAGCAATCCCCTGCCCCCAAAGCTTCTGGCTCCATCTCCAGCCTCCAGAATAGGGGAGAAGGCTGGAGACAGAGCCAAGATCCTTTGTGGTAGATGCGGCATGCTTTTATCCAGAACCCCTGCACCTTTGCTGAGAGCAGCCAGAGTTATTCTTACCATCCTCATTGTCACCACCTGGGAGGATAACTCCAAATAACAGAAGCGGTAGAAGCAGCATTTCACTGGGAATTAGAACTTCTGACTCTCGGAGCTGGTATTTGATCTCTAATTTCAGCATTTTTTTTTTCAGTACTCTAAATTGACTTCCTCTCTTCCCCAACTGACAAATCTTTGACCCACATTGCACATCTCAGAAAAACTGTGCCTCCAACAGCTCTAAACTCCCACTCCACCTCATTTCCACTCTTTGGTCTTCATCTCCTTTATACATACCACCCTGGAAAATCTCCCTTGTGGTGCTGAAGAGTTATTTCACCTTCCCAATCCCTTATTTCCACATCTATTAAAGAAGAGGGTAATACTAAACAATTGCTGAACTTCCAGTCTCTTTTAATCTAGAAGTATCCTTTGGTTGGTCCACCTATCTCATTCTCTCATACAGCAAATATAGCGCTGACAGTGAGGCAGCAGTAACAGAGAGGCAGTGCAGATAGTCTTGGAGAGAATGCCAAATGGATCCGTGTGAGTGGCCACAGTACCCTGGTGCACATTCACAGAGAGACCTCCTCTGAGAATGGAGATGCACAGGAGAAAGGGAGATTCTGAGAACCCCAGCCCCCATTTCAGGGAGTCAGATACTGGAACAGTGAACCTATGCTCTCTATACCATTTTATCCTCATCATTAGTATCTCCTGCTTGGCTAATTCTTGGCGAAAGGTACTGACAGACTCACTAAGACACGAAGATGATGTCCAGGAAGTATAGTATTCAGAACTTGATCTTTACTCCACACTAATACTATAAAGGCTCCTCTGTCAATAAGCCATGGTACCAAAGGGAAAACCTGAGTGGGGAAAAAAAATTATTTCAAAATCTCAATTACTCCAATCAAGAGGATCAGTAAACAAGATCTTCCTTTACTGGTGAAAATTAGACTGAGATGGTAGAGATAAAAAGGTGAAAATTTACCTCCAATTCCCTTAAGTTCCCTACAAAAATAAATACAACAAGTACCTTAAAGTCTACTCCAAAATCAAGGAAGACACACACCTCAGGTCCAGAAGTAATATTTCTGCAAGCCTGAGGACACCAGAGGATGTTCCACTGAAGTACAAGGCACTTGTTCATGTGAGCTGGTATCTAACGGTTGCCTGAGGACAGCTACTGAGCAATCCTATACAGTCTGAGTGGCGGTCACAGTATCTAAAGAGTATCAAAACTACATACACATGGAGTATGGATGTGAGAATTTCTTGACGGACAGAAACGTTAAAGTGAAGTAAGTTAAGTGAAGTCGCTCAGTAGTGTACAACTCTTTGCAACCCCGTGGACTGTAGCCACCAGGCTCCTCCGTCCATGGGATTCTCCAGGCAAAAATACTGGAGTGGGGTGCCATTTCCTTCTCCAGGGGGTTCCCGACCCAGGGATCGAACCTGGGTCTTCCGCATTGGAGGCAGACACTTTAACCTCTGAGCCACAAGGGAAGCCACCAGAGAAAACGTTTAAGCCATGTAAGAAAACTAAAACCAACTTATTTCACAAAAGTAAGTGAAACTCAACCTAGGTTTGTTTCATAAATGGCTCTGACAATCATAAAAGAAACAGAAGTCAACTACCTAAAAATGGCAAGAGAAACTTCTACTCTAGTAACCAATCATTGTAAAAATTAATAACTTCCTCATTTCTACTCTGTAAGTCATTCTGTAATTTCATGCCTCTGAACTTCACATCAATCTTTTAATTTGGAATCTCCCTATTTGTGACTTGTTTTTATATCCACAATAAACTCTTACTAAATATTACTCACTGATTTGGTGCTTGTAATTTTTTCATTTCTGGATTCTGGGCATGTTGATAAACTAAACAAAGGAAACTCAAGCAACTGTGTAGCCTCTGCTATAACTTTTGTTTTTAATGTTGTAATTTATACCATGTGCCAAAAGTTAACTTCTAGATGTCCAATCTGGATTTAGAAAAGGTAGGAGAACCAGAGATCAAATTGTTAACATCTGCTGGAACACAGATAAAGGAAAGGAACACACACACACACACACACACACAAAAAAGAGCATTAAAACTACATACACATGGAGTATGGATGTGAGAATTTCCTTCTGCATCATTGAGGGTTTCCCTTATAGCTCAGCTGGTATAGAATCCACCTGCAATGCAGGAGACCTGGGTTCGATCCCTGGGTTGGGAGGATCACCCGGAGAAGGCAAAAGCTACCCTCTCCAGTGTTTTGGCCTATATAGTCCATGGGGTGGCAAAGGGTCGGACACGGCTGAGCGACTTTCACTTTCTGCTTCATTGACTATGCTAAAGCCTTTGACTGTGTGGATCACAATTTTTTGAAAATTCTTCAAGAGATGGTTTGAGAAACCTGTATGCAGGTCGAGAAGCAACAGTTATAAAAAGGACATAGAACAACAAACTGGTGAAAACTGGGAAAGGAGTACATCAAGCCTGTATGTTTTCAACCTGATTATTTAGCTTCTATGCAAAGTACATCATACAAAAAGCCAGGCTGGATGAAGCACAAGTTGTAATCAAGATTGTCAGGAGAAATATCAATAACCTAAGATGTGCAGATGACACTACCCTTATGGAAAAAGCAAAGTACAACTAAAGAGTCTCTTGATAAATTTGAAATAGGAGAGAGAAAAGGCTGGCTTAAAACTCTATATTCAGGGGAGGTCCTAAGATGGCGGAGGAATAGGGTGGGGAGACCACTTTCTCCCCCTCAAATTCATCAAAAGAACATTTCAACGCTGAGTAAACTTCACAAAACAACTTCTTAATGCTGACAGAGGACATCAGGCACCCAGAAAAGCAGATCATTGTCTTCAAAAACAGGTAGGAAAAAATATAAAACACGTGAAAAGAGACAAAAGAGGTAGGGAGGGAGCTCCGTCCCGGGAAGGCAGTCTTAAAAAGAGAGAAGTTTCCAAACACCAGGAAACACTCTCACTGCCGAGTCTGTGGCGAGCCTTGGAAGCACAGAGGGCAACATAACAGGGAGGAAAAATAAATAAATAATTAAAAGCAACAGATCACGAGCCCAACAGTAACTCCCCCAGCGGAGAAGCAGGGCAGATGCCTGCATCCGCCACTAGCAAGTGGGGGCTGGGCAGGGAGGTGCGGGCGCTTATTAACAATTGGGCCGGAATGCCCCAAGCGTAACCAGAGCAAACTAACTTGGGCTAGCAAACCAGACTGTGGGATAGCTACCACGTGAAAAGCTCTAACATAAGACACCGCCAGGACCACGCACAGAACAAAGGATGGAACAGAATTAGCCGTCTGCAGACCATCCCCCTCTGGTGACAGGCAGCCAGAGCATGAAGGGCCAGAAGGGGGCAATCGCAGCCCCAGAGAGACATTAGCAAACTGCAGTCAAGCTTCTTTGCTAACTAAGACTTCTTGGGGCTCTGGACAGTCACCATCCGCCTGAGAAGGGGCGCCAGTTGTACACCCAGAAAACTGAGCAGCAGGACGGGAAAGGCGATAAGTCACAGCGACTGCGCTCGCCAAACACCCGAGCTGCTCAGACCTGGGAAGGGCACAAAACGCAGGCCCAACCGAGTCTGCGCCTCTGAGGACAACCTGAGTGCCTGAGCCTGAGCAGCTGAGACTGGGGAGGTGCATGCAGCCCAGGGCCAGCCTCAGATGGTTCCGGTGGAGCAACCTAGAGCCTGAGCGGAGTGCGCCACGAGCGGGGACAGGCCCAGAGTGGCTGAGACACCTGGAGCACACGTCAGTGTTATTTGTCTGCAGCATCCCTCCCTTCCCACAGCCTGACTGAACAAGTGAGCCTAAAAAAACAAACAAACAAACAAACAAAGTGTCCACCACCACCCCCTTATGTCGGGCTTGAAAACAGACACTGAAGAGACCAGCAAACAGAGGAAGCTAAAACAGAGGGAACTGCCTTGGAAGTGACAGGTGCAATAGATTAAAACCCTGTCGTTAGTACTGACTACAAAGGAAGGGGCCTATAGATCTTGAGAAATATAAGCTGGTTGAAGGAACTATCCGAAAATGAACTGACCCCACTGCCCACAACAACACCAGAGAAAGTCCCAGATATACCTTTACTATTTTTATGATCATTCTTTTTTTGTTGATATTTGTTTTTTCTTTTCTTTTTCTTTTCTTTTATTTTAACATTTTTTAACTTTCAAGTTCTCTATTTCTCCTTTAATTTTTATTTTTATAACCTACAATTACTTTTCAAAAAAAAAGACCCTATTTCTAAAGCAAACACCATATATATGTAGTGTGTGTGTGTGTGTGTGTAGTTGTTGTGGTGGTTTTTTTCTTTTTAATAATTCTTGTGACTTTGGGTTTTTTTTTCTTTTTCCTTTTCTTTCTTCTTCTTTTCTTTAATATTGTATTTTTGAAAATCCAACCTCTACTCTTGGTATTTGTTATCAATTTTGTACCTTTAAAACCCAATCTTCAGTGCCCATTTTTACTTGAGAGCGAGATTACTGGCTTGACCACTTTCTCCTCCTTTGGACTCTCCTTTTTCTCAACCAGGTTGTCTCTGTCTCCTCCCTCCCCCTTCTCTTCTCTACCCAACTCTGTGAATCTCTGTGTGTTCCAGACAGTGGAGAACACTTAGGAAACTGGCTACTGACTGGATCTGTGTCTCTCCTTTTCATTTCCCTCTTTTATCCTCCTCACCACCTCTGTCTCCGTCCTCCCTCTTATCTTCTCGATATAATTCCGTGAACATCTCTGAGTGGTCCAGACAGTGGAGTGCACATAAGGAAGTGATTACTGGCTAGCTTGCTCATTCCTCTTCTGACCCCACCTCATCTCACTCCAGTCACCTGTAACTACCCCTTCCCTCTTCTCTTCTCCATGTAACTCAGGGAACCTCTCTGGGTGTCCCTAAATGTGGAGAAACTTTTCATCTCTAACCTAGATGTTTTATCATTGGTGCTGTGTAGATGGAGAAATCTTGAGGCTACTGTAAAAATAAAACTGAAAACCAGAAACAGAAGGCTTAAGTTCAAATCCTGAGAACATCAGAGAACTCCTGACTCCAGGGAACAT